>NC_062195.1:877500-955000 GCF_912470025.1 Vespa velutina
GATCATCAACGAGAAAGAAAGAAGAACGAAAATGCACAGCGTAATACATGTAATTTGTTTCTCCCGTAAACACGAGCCGAGGTCCGAATTTTAATCCTCATTGAGTTTACAAAATCACGCTCACTCGGTACCAGCTCGTATAATTTTCCTCGCGAGAAGCGATAATGTTTTTAAACGTGTTCTTTTCTTCTCGAGGGGAAAAAAGGAAGAGAGAGAGAGAGAGAGAGAGAGAGAGGAGAGAGGGAGATAGCGGGAAAAGGTCGAAAGTACACGACCACGAATTCTGCGGGACAGTTTCGACCCACAGCACCACCAGGATAAATTATAGATAAGGCGAAGAAGAAGGCGAGTATTTAAGTTTCATGCAGACTAGTGACTTTTCGTGGTCGAGACTCAACCACAAAAGAAACGACTTCATTTCTATCCTTTTTTCTTTTCTCTTCTTTTCTTTTCTTTTCTTTTTTTTTTTTTTTTTGGTTTTCTTCATTTCATTACCGAAATGAAATTTCATCGTTGAAACGATTTGAACGGTTTCACTTTCACATGATTTTACGATCATGATCTTTCATTTATGTTTTATCATTTTGAACTTTACATACGTATCTATACAGAACACACGAATTCCATGTTATTTCGGCCCTAATGAATGGAATTTATAATCGCCAAAAGCACGAGCACTATGTCGCATAGTGCATTTCGTCTAATGAATCCTCGACCCGTATTAACGTCGCAAAATGACCCATGCGTCTTCTTAAGACTACTAATGTTTCTATGCATATAACATGAATATAACAAAAGTCTATCTGGACGACGACATCATAATCGCGTTATATTTTATACCCTTTCCCAGCGATATGTTCATTAAAACGCTTTTAATGGTCGTCATTCATTAATATACCATAATACTTTTTCCATTCTATATTATTCTGTCACTTTACGTACTTAACGCCTTAACTATTATTTGTAGAGAATTCCAAAATCAAGAGAGGTAGTTAGGAAAAAAAAAAAAGAAAAATCATGTTGATTACATGAATTACGATTTTTCGATTAATTTCATTTCTTAATTAATTCAATATCGAAGGTGTACGTACGATGAATCAATATTTGGATTCAAAATATGAATGAAACGAAAGACGATATTTCTCTTTAACTTTTTCTTTATCTTTTTATTTTTCTTTATAAACTTTCACCAAAAAATCAAGACGTTTCATCATGCGCATTGAAATCTACGAGATAACTCGGCTGCCAAAACGATTCGTTTCACTTTTGACGATCCTTCAAGGAGCCAATCGAGAACGATAACTTTACATCTTACGTCTTCTCGTACGGTTGCGCATCCTTTTCCCACTACGAGCATCACTCTTTACGATCCTACAGTAAACGTTAGTCGCTACCACTTCTACTTCTTCTTCTACTTCTGCTTCTACTTCTACTTTCTCGTCCCCGTCTTCTTTTTCTTATTTTGGCCTCTCGCTCGCGCTCCGTTCGCCAAAAACTTTATTTTACCTTTCGTACACTGGCTAGAGAGATCTCTGGCGCCGCGCTTTTTAAAGTAAATAAAAGTTTCCGCCAACTCGTTCGTCTTTCCATTTAAATCCCGGAGCACCGAGATGACAGACGCTCTGAATACGCGAGAGAAGCTCCCTCGCGAGAACTAGACGGTTAAAGGGGGATGGTGGGAGGGAGCGAGAGCCGAGGGGTAGAAGGGAAAAAAGAAAAAAAAAAAGTAGAATATAAGAGAAGAAAATAGTAAGAGAGGAATGATGCCACTCGAAAACTAAACGTTCGAACGGACGAACGAATGGAGATAAGACATTCGCCTTTGCCTTAGAATGTTTTTCTATTGATGAATTTTTTTCGATCGCAGTTATCCTTCTTCTTTTTATCTTCTCTTCTCTCTTTTCTCCTCTTTTAATTTTCTTCTCTCTCTCTCTCCCCTTCTTTTCATATTCAGACTTTTTCGCCGAACTCTCCCTCTAACCTCTTCGTCTTGGCATATTCCCTCTGGCACGTTCATGAACGACCATTCGGGTAATTTCTTTTACACGAGAGAACGCGAACAAAGAAAACCGTTCTCCTCCTTGTCCCGTCTCGCGAAACGAGCTCCTTATTTTCATAAATATTCTACGTTACTTAAAACATAATTCCAGTAAGGAACATCGTAGAAGTTGACGCACGTTACCTCCGCCAACTTTTAGTCGGCTCCTTCGAAAGATTGCGTCCAAAGAAAAATTGTAAATGGCGCGTTCAAAAAGAACGTGGAACGTAAATTTTCTTCCCGAAGAAAATGAAGATAGAGGGAGAGGATGGAGAAGGTTAGGGGGGGGGGTGGAGGAGAGAAGGAGAGGGTCGTTCCAACGCATCGATTTTTATTCCTTTTCCTTTTTTTTTTTTAGTATCCTTCTTTTTTTATTTTATTTTTTTTCTCCCCTTAAAAAGGATATACATGCATGTGTTTTTAACACATACGTATCTATAATGCTTAAGAGGAATAAAAAAACAGAAAACAAACAAGAAAAAAAAAAAATAAAAAAGAAAAAAAAAAAGAAGGAATAACTACCCGTACGTGCATTAACCCCTGCTCTCCTTTATAATACTTTAGTTTATAATGTCTCGCTGTGAACACCCTTTGTATTTTCTTTCGCTTAGTTGGAAAATGTTTAAAACAAAGTAGCGATAAAGCGACGAGTTCTCTACCTATGCTCTCTGCTATGCATGGTATGTACGTTGGTTAATATCATTTCTTTGCATAAAAAGTCCCTCCTTTTTTTTATCTTTCTATACTTTTTTCTCTCTTTTTCTTTTTTTTTTTTTTTTTCTTCTTTTTTTTTTTCTTCTTTTCTTTCTTTTTTCTTTTTTTTTTTTTTTTTTTTTTTTTTTTTTTTTTCTAACGGCCTTTCCAGAACTCCGAACAAACGAGCTCGTACTATGATGCGTTTGGTATTAACGATATATTTTTTTCCCGTAGCTTATTTCGGGGAAAGAAGCAGACTTGCAAAAAATGTTCCTCTCTTGGCATCCGCTAGTTTTCTCGATATTAACTATACGCGCGAATTAACACGGAAAGGACACTTCCAAATGAAATGTCTATCCTGGCAAATATTCAGAATGAAAGCTCCGCGAAACCGTAGCGAGTTGCAACCAAATTAGCTCTACGCCTGAACTAACGAAAAGAAGGAAAGACGGGTTGAAAAAAAATACGGATTAAATATAGGACAAAAATTCAACCAAATTTTTAAATCTTATAAATGTGTATCTGTTTATGTGTGTGTGAGTGCGTGTGTGTGTGTGCGTGTGTGTGTGTGTGTATGTATATGGCCAGTTGGTAAAGTTGACAGAATTAAATGTTCACTGGGGAATTTTTTCTCTCTTTCTCTCTCTCTCTCTCTCTCTCTCTCTCTCTCTCTCTTTTTATAGGTATACATGCAATATTGTTGCACAATACCAACCGTTCGTCTCTATCGCAGCAAATGGTTGTATCAAACAAAAATGATAAAACTAAAAAATAGTCTCGTTTCGATAGTCGTTTTTTTTCCCCCATGATCCGCTATCACCGGATTTTCCTGTTTTCTCTGACTTTTCTTTTTTTCCTCTCTTTTAGTTAATTGTATCTCCTTTTTCACCTTTAACAAAAATCTTTTCGCGCATTTTCACGTAAGCTCACGTATTTACCGCGACATTGGGACTGATACAACGATATCGTCGTAACATTTTCCATGTTTTTCCCATAGCTAATTAATCTGGCGAAGGAATGAGAACAAAACGAGAGAAAGTGCGAGCGTTTACGTTTCATTACAAAATATGGAATTTCTGTTTCCCTTTTTTATTTTCCCTTTTTGCTTTGCTTTCCCTCCCGTTATTTTACCACTCGTGGAATTCCAAACGTGATTAGCAATTTTTCTTTCTTTTTTTTTTTTTTTCTTATTTTTTTTTTTTCTTATTACTTTTTTATTCTACTTCTTCTTTGCTCCCATCTCATCCCCGCCCACCGCCCTCCTGCCAAGAAAAAAAATACAAAACTTATTCCACAGGAAATCCCACTTTCTCGTGATGCTTGGAAATAGGAAGCACAATAATTTATTAACGGGAAAAAATTGCAATTTTTTGCAATTTTATATGCAAACGCATGAAATAAATAGTAAACGTTTAATGTTTGCCCGTGCGAGATTGTATATATTTCATAATTCGTTTAATAAGATAAGAAAATGAATCCGTTCGAAGTCAAGACCCAAAGAGCCCAGCTTATTCTCGGCTTTCATAATACTCGATAGCTATACGTATCTAACATATAAGCCTCGTTCATTTTGAAACCAGGAAACACCCTCCTTGAGGATCTCTAAACGGTGAGTGTCGATTTAAGCAAAGGGTACTTCGTAAATGGATATATATATATATATATATATATATATATATATATATATACATCTATATGTATATGTATATACATATATTATACATAAGTACATACATCCGACTTAACGATCCTGATACGAGGAATTCAAAATTCACTAGGGCATAGCATTACGAAATTCTAAGCTTTCCTTTCATCCTTCCTTTATCCCGTTTCTATCTTGAAACATTCTAACTATTAAGTTGCTAGCGTAACATCACTTATATTTTAATCTTTCATATTGAAATTCTTCTTTCGTTTAAGAGAAAGAAGATTTTTTACTTGACAAAAATTATTCATTAAATAAAAATTAATAACGACCGGTAAATAAATGTTGCTAATTAAATTTACGGAAAATATTATATACGGCAATTATTATATAATATAAAAATGCAAATAGAAATTTGGCTATAAAACGGGAAAGAAATTATTTTCAATTCGATTACGTCGATTCTTTTGACGCATTTAAAATGTTAACTTCTCGACGTGTATACCAACGATGTTATTAAATATGAGGCACGAAAGGGTGAGAGGAACGGGTGAGTAGGGGATAGGCATTCAAATCGACTATTTTATTCCCTTGTCATTTTGATAAATATTCCAAAAGTACTTCCCGTAGGAGCGCACGCCTTCTAAAGAATCACTAACAATACGGATTGACGTGGTGTACGGTGATGTAAAAAATTCCAATGTAACCCAAAGAAAATTCTTAGCTTCGTTCATGGAAAAACCGAACAAACCCCTTCTCTCTCTCTCTCTCTCTCTCTCTCTCTCTCTCTCTTTCTCATTTTCCTTCTCTCTTTCACGATAGACGACTCCGAGTAACCAAGTGAAATATTCAAGAAGGAGCGAATAAGATGGTTCCACATTTGCCGACATGTCTCGTTCATGCCCGGTTCTATGTAATTTCAAGGCAAATATTTTTCTCGCACGATACACCAAGGTGCACCTTGTAGAAATTGGTACGTCGAGGAGGATAGATGAGAAGGAGAAGGAAAAAAGAGAGAGAGAGAGAGAGAGAGAGAGAGAGAGTGGAAGGGAAAACCAGTCGATAGTTAAAAATACAAAAATCTCGGGACCGTTCCTATGGAGCTACGAAAAGCCACTACGAAACGTTTCTAAAGTGTCTGCTTAAGTAAAAGCAAAGCGGTGGTTCGTGGCGACGAGGAGTTTCGTCATATGTTCGTCGTCTTTGTCATCGTCGTCGTAGACCGAAGGACGAGAAAGTGAAAGGAGGAAACGAAGAAGATAGGAAGAAGAGAGAGAAGAAAAAGGGAGGAATGGGGGAGAAGAAATTCAAATTTTAGCGAGGACATTGCCATTCAAATTTCACCGACGTCGTTCGGGCCGATTTAAATGCAAGTAAACGGCAACAGTACCCTCTTTGGTCGTCTTCTTCCCTTCTCCTCCTCCTTCTCCTTCTCTTTCTTATAGTCGTATTCGTCGATGTTGTCGTCGTTGTCGTCGTTGTCGTCGTAATAGTCGTCTTTCCTACCACTCGAAACATTTCGACTCCGGGGAGCTACTTCGTAGATTTCTCTTATGGGAGGGGGTAGTAGAAAGGACATAATCGAAGGCTAACTCGTGAGATTTGACTGCGAAGATGCCGAGAGCGCTTATTTTCACGTTGCATCGAGCGTCCAACGATCCGTTCCTAACCGTCGACGATAAGTACGAAACATCGAATTGAATATATATATATATATATATATATACACACATACATATGTAGATGTATAATAGTTATAGCTCTGAGAAAGGAGAAAATATACATATACACGGAAAGAGCGGCAGAGAGAGAGAGAGAGAGAGAGAGAGAGAGAGAGAAAGCGAGGGAGAATGTGTATATATATATATATTCTATTCAGGTCTAAAAAAAAGTTAAAATATTATATTAATGTTTTCGATTTATTTAACAATATAAAAGAAAATACTCGGGATGTAGGGAAATACGTAACTAGTTACGTACGGAAAAATAGATAGTAAACTCAGAGCAAACATCCTCAATGTACATACTCGAGTAAGAAGGATACTTTTGTACATTTTTAGCTGGGAAAACTTGGCCCCGAATTTGCTCGCCATTGTGATACACGAAAAATTCTTGAAAATAGTACTATATAGGCATACCGTTTATGTCACGCGCATCTCTTGACGAATCGAACGGATAAACAGAATAGGATAACTTTAATGGAAATGCCAATATGTGCTTCGAAGTTTATTTTTTTTTTCCTTCCTTTTCTTCTTTTCTCACTTTTTTTTTTTTTTTTTTTTTTTTTTTTTTTTTTTTTTTTTCAAGAGAAGATTTTTATTAAACGCTACGATAAATCAACATTTCTTTCGCTTATAAGCTCATAAATCGTAAAGATCTTTACACATTTTGCGATTTAAATACTCTATTATTTGAGTTTTCCTGATCGAAGAGAGAGTACAAATATTGACGAACGATCGTTCGATCGTAAAGAATTCCAGAAAAGATACGAACGAACGATATTCGATAACGACGTTCGTGAAAGACAAAGAAAATGATACGTTTATTCTTTAACAACGGGCATACTCGCAGGATTGAGCAAAGAATAACAAAGAGAAGAAACAGAGAGAGAGAGAGAGAGAGAGAGAGAGAGAGAGAGAGAGAGATGGAGAGAGAACATTTAGCTGGAGAAAGAAAGGATTTTGTTTCGAAACACGATGAACCAACGAATGTACGAACGTACGAACGAACGAACGTGGAAAATTGGTCGAGTGCGTTCGATCGAAGCGGAAACATCGCATCGGCCGATTCCACGCTCACGCGATTTTCGATCGACGATGATAAATGTTGGGGAATCTGAACGTATTTTGTTGTTCCAGGAAGACTCGACACGACCGACGAGTTCAAACCCGACACGCGTTAGCTCTTCGCGAGTCACTCTCTTCTTGTTTGCCGATGCATCGTGCAGGCTCGTTGACCAAAACGCATTTCTATACAACCCATTTCTCCTTTCTCCTCACTACTCTTTTACGAATTAATTCCTCTCGTATTATCGTTTAATCCCTTTCTTCTTCACCGTACTCGTTAGCGCGTTGACCTCGAATGAACGATACGGTAAGTATATCGAATATATCGAGTTGATATATATATATATATATATATATAAAGAGAAAAAGAAACGATCGAAGAATAAATTATTAATTTTGAAAAATCTTTGTAAAATTAAGATCCGTTTATACACCGAATTATAAAAAATTCGCTTCGATGAACAAAAGCGATAGATTCGAAACGTTCACCACGTTGTTCGTATGCAAGTGAGTTAATGACAAAGAGAGAGATAGAAGGAGAAAGAGAGAGGAGAGAGAGAGAGAGAGAGAGACAGACAGAAAGAGTAGATAGGCAGCAACGACGAGCGGTAGAGACAGGGAGACGTGAATTCGCGGCTTTTCCAAAGTCCGTGTCGAGCGCATGGACAAACCTCGTTTATAGTCGAGAGATTCGGCCCATTCTGGCTAACGAACGATAACGGTAGAAGCACAGGAGATAGAGCTCGAATACATCCCGAAGTGAAAAGCATTAACGATGCGACGTCGTCCACATGCTTCAGCCATGTGTATATTCGTCTACGTATACGTATAGTAACACACGTAGAGTATGAATCGTGCGTCTTTATCCAGGACGCTTTTGTCGTGTTTCGCGAAAAATGAAATTCCTAAGGCCTCGCCAGTAACACGCGAGCACGATCTCTACACGGATACCTACCTACCTACCTACCTACCTACCTACCTACCTACCTTCCTACCTACCAACCTATCTACCTTCGGACATACATACATACGTACGTACAAAGAGCGAGGCTATTTTCAAAGCACGACGAACGGTATACAGGCGTTGAATATTAATCCTTTCGGTAGCGAAAGGTTATACGGACTAGTGCATCCTTTAATTTTGTTTTTGTTTTTTTTTTTTTTTTTTCTTTTTTTTTGTCCCCTTTTTTCCCCCGTCGCTCCTCCCCTCCACCTCCCCTCCTCTACCCTACCCTATCCTCTTCTTCGACGCAAACTCGAAGCAAATCTATTGTATGTCGTTACTGGGGAAACTATGTGAGATTGTAAAGTACGACAATGTTAAACGAGGAAGAACGTCTATGAAATGAACGTAGAATATTATCGTAGATGAAATGGAGCGAAAGAAATCAAAATTATCGAGGTTTGGGTAATCGATCCTATCACGGCCGAACGTTTTTCATTTCTATATTGTGTTGGTAGAAATGAAATTGTGCATCCAGGAATTAATAGCTCTACGTAAATTGTACAAGTATTGTACTTTAGGTTATTCACCACTTTTCAAATTAATGTCGGCTAATTAAACGTCTTCGATAAAGAACGCTTTCGTAATAATTAATAAAAAAATAATTTTCTCGCACGACCAATTTTATTCTGCGAATATCTACTTGTTCTTCCCCCCCCCTCTCCCTCTATATATATATATATATATATATATATATATATATATATATAGACGTAAAACTCAGAGTATATCACTCTGAAATAAACGAAAATATACGAATGTTCAAGTAAAATGTTATTTCCTCTGGCAATCCGTAGAAATTGCAATTTGATCAGTTAGAACGCGCGAACGTTCCGTATTCGATCCGTATTCGAATCTCGAAGCCGCGAGGCGTGGCTCCTCTCAACGTAAATTAAAAATGAATGCACCCTGCGTATTTCCGGTCGTGGCCAGAAACGTTCGTGCGAATAGAAACTTCGACGCTGTCGGGGCCACACGAATTAGCCGCAAGCGCGTGGTTTTGAAGTTTATTTAATTTGCCGGAACGCAATCGAAAATGCACTCGGCCAGGAGAGCTCCGCCACGTTTCTCTAGCGCACGAGTGAAGTACGTCTGGTGTGCAATAGAAAACCGCATAATGTGCCGCGCTCGCAACCGCGATAAACAATGATTAAAATGCTCCGAACGAACGAGATTGTTCCTATACAGCTAAACCTAAGAGAAAGAGAGAGAGAGAGAGAGGAAGAGAAAAAGAGAAAGAAAGAGAAATAGAGAGAGAGAGAGAGAGAGAGAGAGAGAAAAATAGAGAGGATAAAAGAAGAGAAAAAGAAAACAAGAAAATGATGGGATTTCGAATTGTCGTCACTGCTCTTACCATCTGCCCGATCCAATATGTGTTGTTATGTTCCGCGTTCGAATTGTTAACGCGTTTTGTTATTTATGCGTATTCGCAATGTTCTCGATTACTCATTCGCAAAAACACGCGAAAAAATAGCCTGGACGTTCGGATGATCAAAGTTTTTTTTTTATCGGTCTTTTTCTCCCTCTTTTTATCTCTATTCTATATACCTGTACGTACAAGTAAATACATATAAATATGTATGGATGTATATGTATGTATACAAGATATACGCTATTCGTTAATGCTCATGTTAATCGTTATCGTAGATTTATGTCGGTTCGAATTTTCCTACGAATATTTTCTCTCTTTCTCTCTCTCTTTCTCTCTCTCTCTCTCTCTCTCTCTCGTTCTTCATTAAACTTGAAATCAGGTCGTGTCAAAGTTACATCGAACTGTCCATTTGTCCAATAACTTATATCGTTATACCGTACGTCCAAACGCATCGTGAAAAAGGGCAATAATTTTTTGAAAAACGAAAAGAGAGAGAGAGAGAGAGAGAGAGAGAAAACACGTTTTCTCTTCGTAACGTCGAGCTGCACCATAAACGCGACAGGCTTTTCACGTTTACACGCCGTCAAATTCGTACGGACGCGAAACTCGTTCTGCCCAAGAGCATTAATTTCGACGGAAAAAAAGAAAAAAAAGGACAAGCTGGCTTGCGGGAGAAGGCAAAAAGTGGAAAAAAAGGTGGGGAAAAAAACAACGACGAGTCTCTTCGTGGACTACGCGTATTTCGAAATTCGATATCGCGGCCACTCGCTTTTAGAGCCGTCAATTAAAACTCGCAAAATAGAGCGTGGGGACTCGAGCGGCCAACGTTTAAAATACGGAGAACGTATTAACACAAAGAGAAATAGAAGGAGGAAGGGAAAGAGACTGAATCGAAAGAGAATGAACGCGAACCGCACCCGTCGATCGGTCTGTCCGCTCGTTCAAACTCAATCGGAAATTGCAAGGAGCTTTACAGGTTAGAAGGAAGCGACGTTAACGTTTTCCTTTGATTCCAAGAGAAAGAGAAAAATTCTGTAATCGATTGTCCACGATTCGAACATTCGGAGAAAATTAACGGTACGATTAATTACTCGTATATTGAAGTAAAATATCTTCCCTCGTTGAAGAATTCATTCTGTATGTATTCGAACGAAAAAATGGAGAGTTTTAGAACAGTAAATCTTAAAGAAGAAGAAGAAGAAGAAGAAGAAAATACAAACTCGTAAATTGATGGATTAATTACGACTATCGTTTCTTAACATAGTCGAGTATGAAAGAAAATAGAAAGCGAGGAGGAGAAAATGGAAGAGAGAAAAAAAAAGACAGCAAGAACGATAGTACAACGATTTGTGAATGAACCACGATGTCGATTATATTGGAAGGGAGAAAGGGAGAGGAATATTCAGAGGTCGATACGTACATGCAGGAATGGAAAATAGCTCGAAATGAGATTCGACCGAATATGTGTATTATTGCGTGACCGCTACTGAAGTTGGTTAAATATGCCCTGATTTATAGTCGAGCTGGGTATAAAACACGTTCGACGGGCAACGTTGTTTCTCCCGCGGCAGCTCGTTACGATTTCGCGATATTACCGTTTTAAACGGGCCGCGTACGCGAATGCGTGACACGCTTGGATTAACTAATGACGCGTATACACGCTTGTGCACATCCACACAAAATAATATTCTCCATGTTCCTACCTCCTATACGATGTTATAAGAAAATAACGACGGACGGTTGTATGCAAGCGTTAATTGTGGCCCTCAAAGCGCCATTTTTAAATAACTCTTACGGATATCCGTTAGCGAAGGACGTGGAAAAAAAGACAAAGAAAAAAAGAGAAACGAAAAAAATAATATAAAAAACAATACATATATACACACACACACACACACACACACACATATATATATATATATATATATACATATTATATTTTATTCGGAACGATGATGTTAGTAATGAGAATAATAATTCTCATTGGTAAATGAGAAAGTAATTTGACTAATATACTAAATATAATGATATTATAAGCAATATGAAATATCGTAATAATAATAATAACAACAATAATAATAATAATAATAATAATAATAATAATAAGAATAATAATAGTAATTGAAACTATGGTTATTATCAATTTCAATCGGAACGACGTTATCTACATCGGAATGCGTGGCACGTGACGCGACACGTGTATACATATGTAGATTTTACAACACACATTCGTTCATCGATACTACCTTACTCTCGCGTGTACACCAGGTATATATGTATAAGTATCTATATAGATGCGTACTCTTGCATAGGATATACAGATAGGTTTAATATAGAGACAACGCCTGCCCACGTGGATCGGGAAAGTGTACAAGGTGTACGTGATTCTTTTTTCATATTTTTTTTATATATATAAATATATACCGTAATATGTCACACACGAGAGCCACCCAACGTGGATAACGAATGGCCCTGAGCAAAACGTGAATCAGCTTTGGGATACGATCGTTAATGCGAGATCGTTGCGCATTCGTGACTCATGGCTTCTCTTCGAGGATGTGCGTTTCGCAGGATGCCTGAGGGGACCGAAAGGTTCCTCTTTTACTTTTTCTTTTTCTTTTTTTTTTTTTTTTCTTTCCTTTTTTTCTCTTCCTTTCCTCTTCTTTTTTCTCCATCCGCTTGAAATTTCACGACGATACACCAAAGAGAAAGATAGAAAACACCCTTGCCCAAAAATCTCGATCTCCAATGTGCTTTCCCGTCGTTCCTGTGCGTTCTCTTCTTCTTCCTTCTCTCTCGTTCACCTTTTCCCCTTAGAAGGAAGATTCTTTGGCTTCAAGAAGAGCTCGAGCTAACGAAGCGAGAAGGGACGAAAACGACGACCGCGAAGCTTGTTTTGCGAGTCACGCTTTGCTTCCTCCTTTTGCCATGGGTAGAAGAAGGGAGAGAGAGAGAGAGAGAGAGAGAGAGAGAGAGACATATATAAGTCATCTACCTTTCAGTTTCGTTGATAATTAATGACGATAACTTATGCTATTTCAACTGGATCAAAGTATCTACGATTTGAAGAAAGCCGAAGAATTATATCGGATTAAAACGCGAGAGAGAGGAGAGACGCGATCTTTTAAGAGATTCTTTTCTACCAAAAAGAAGCCATATATATAATATATAAAATATATATATATATATATATATACATACATATATATAAGGAAAAAGAACCTGAACTTATTCTTCGCATTACATCCTCTACACTCCCACAGAAATATATTACGATTCCTTTGAAATGTCTTCCCTTTCGGACGGATCGAACTCGAAAGATATTAAAACCTCTTTCTCTCTCTCTCTCTCTCTCTCTTCCTCTCTCGATCTTTTTCTTCCTGATCCTCGCAAAAAGTCGAAGCGACGCGAGCTGCTCGTATCCACGACGTTAAAAGGGCACATTTTTCTCTGAAGAAGAGACTTTACGAAGGGTTACCTCCTTCTCGCTCTTTATTTTCTTTTAGTTCGTTATTCTCGAACGAAGAAAAGGGACATTCTACGTACGTGTTTTCGACGCAACCACAGAGGGATTTTTTCGATCGGTATATCGCGGCACGCGAAAACGAAGGGAACACGTCGTTTGCTTTCACCTTTCGATTTCGTTACTCACTCTCCTCTCTTTTCATTTTCTTCCTTTTATCCAGGTAGAAAATCTTGTGGTCGTCCCTCACTCTCTCTCTCTCTCTCTCTCCCACTCCTTTAACCTTTCATAGAAGAACATACACGCTCTTCGACTTTTTCGCGACTTCGAGAGAAAAAAGTAAAGGAGATGGAGGTGGAGGAGAATGAGGAGACGGTGGAAAGCGGGCTTTCACTCTTTTCGGGAAAGAGAGAGAGAGAGAGAGAGAGAGAGAGAGAGAGAGAGAGAAAGAAGAAGAGGAAGAAGATACGTGGATCATAAGAAAAAGAAAAAAAGAGAACGAAAGAGTGACGAAGATATAGGAACACGAGGTCGCTTTAGCTCGATGCCGTTCTACGATGAGATAAGCACGAATAGCTCGTGACAATGCATATAGGTATGTATATGTATCTACGTGTAGATATATATACATATACTTGTGTGAGTATATAAACTGTATATATTACGTACAATATATAATATATAACATATATATATATATATATATCTTTGCTCGACCTGCAGAAATCTCACGTGCTCGCACAATGCCTCTTTTGTCGCTTTTAGCTCGTGCGCGAGTTACTACGAGCGGGCTATGTGCCGTAACAGACACCCCTTTCTTCGAACTCCAAGGAATTCACCTTTTTTTCTTCTTTTCGAAGATATATATATATATATCTTCTCTTCTACGTTATACGATATCCACCGTTTCTTTGTTAACTCTCCACAATGGAATTATGCGCCGTTTCGTTTCTCTCTGAAGAGTTCATCGTTTTCGCCGTCATCGTCGTCGTCGTCATCGTTGTCGTTGGTCGTCGTTGGTCGTTCGACCAGACCGTAGAAAATTTATCAATTAATTATCTCGGCATTGCTCGTATCTCGAAGCTCTTTCAGAATGAATACAAGAAGAATTAGCCGGTGAGAGAAGCAGGAAAAGAAAAAAAAAAAAAAAAAAAAGAATACAAAAAGAGATATATCTCTGACTTACTTTCCATTCGTTTTTATGGATGATTATATCATCTGTTGCTTTTTCATTTCTTCAAAAACGACATTCCGTCCAATCGTATATACATTTATTTGTAAATTTATTTCCAGTCGAATTTAATTCCATTGGAAATAAATGTTTGCATAAGGAGAAGAAGAAAATGACAGTTTCATTGATTATTCAACGATAAGACGATATATCTATAACGATGAATAGTTTATTTACACAAAGGAAAAAGAAAGAGAGAGAGAGAGAGAGAGAGAGAGAGAGAGAGAGAATAATGAAAAGAAAAAGGACATAAAGAAAATTAATAAAGTATAAAGAAGGTGGAAAATCGATGATCGAAATAGTCCTCGAGTCGTTATAATTCCGCCATTGTTTCCCTCGTAGATAGTAAAACACAAACTCGACGGTAGGAATCCTTGTGTAAACGTCGTGACTTTCCATGTTGCGTACGCCCTCCTCTCGGTTCCTCCTCCTTCTTCTCTTTACCTCTTTCTGAGGCTGAGCATAGCCTCGTCGTCTAGGTCGTTGTCGGAGACAACTCCTTTCTTCTTCTTCTTCTTCTTCTTCTTCCATCGCCTTCGCCCGGAAGAATACATTTTCTCGGTGGAGAGTCAAACCCATATTCCCTTTCCCCGTACCTTCTCGCTCACCATTCCCGTTCTCTCTTCATTTTCCTCGTCAAAATTACAACGAAACGACAACGTAGGTACCTAAACCGTCGTCCTCCTTCGTCGACGTCGACTCATTACGACGGACGCTTCTACGGATTAAATTAATCGTACGACGACGACGACGACAACGACGACGACGACTATGCGATGATTCAACGAACGTAGTAGAGTAGTAATTCAAAACGAACGAACGATATAGAGAAGAGACTCGAGTTACTTCGAGAACCTGAGTACATTAAACCTTCGTTCGTCACATCAAAATCTCGCGGCTCTGACTCGCACGCCACAATGTTCTCCTTTGTCGCCTTTTACCGTCGTCCCAAGATACCTCCCTCTCCTTTTCTCTCTTCCTCTTTCTCTCACTCTCTTTTGCCTACCAACAGACACCCTTTTCTTCGACTTCAGACTTCCTCTTTCCGGTCGAAGCCGAGACGCGATATGCGTCGGCACCTTTTGTTAACGCTCTCTCGCCTCCGCTTCTATTAACCCTTTGCTCGTGTACTCGCGATCCTTCTCTTCCGCCTGCTTTTCTCTAACCTTTCTTTTCTTCCGTTCCAACGGGACGTGCCAATTATCAACAAAAACATTTCCCATCCCCTACCTATATCCTCTTTCCGTTCTTCTACTCTTCTTCTTCTTCTCTCTTTATACAACGTATATCAGCTTCTCTTTTTCGTTTATATTCCAAATGCGAATTTTCCTAAAAGCGATAAACTTTTCGACGAACAGAATGGTTAGTAGTTTAATTACGACGATTCATTCGGTGCTTGCATACGCGATTCTATATATAGTTCGCAAGATTGTATCCGATTTAAATTTGCGGACGGGTCAAGCACACGTGTACCTATTCGATCGTTCGCGTATTTGTCCGTCGTGTTAGCCGAAATGAAGCGAGAATCGTTTCATTATTTTCTGTGGCGCGAGGGCGATGATACTCGATTCGTTAGGGTCGTTATGGCGTAGTAATTAGGGAGGGAGAGTCGGACGATTAACCCTTCGCCGTTTACCGGTGGTCGCACCGAAAGAGAACCACCGCGTCTGAATGCAACAGGGAAACCAATGCGAGATATATCGCGAGAGAGTAGTTTAACCAACCGGATCGATCTATCGATCGCGGGGATACGCTAGGCAAATATTCCGAGAGCGGTTGCCGCGTCCTTTCTCTCGCCAAGAGAATCGTTCTTGTATTTTTCTTTCCTTTTTCCCCTTTCTCTCTCTCTCTCTCTCTCTCTCTCTCTCTCTCTCTCTCTTTTTCCTTTTCAAGCTGCGAAATTCAAGGGAATGTATCGATCGTCTGATAACAATACTACCACGTTCCACGGAAACGAATATTTTCACGCGACGACAATTATTGCAATTATTCATTCGTTGCAATTAGTAATTTGTTACTATAAAAATAAAAAGCGAGCAAATAACTGCAATTTCAATCTAAAACATTTTCCTTTCGAATTCACTTCTCTAATTTTCTCAATATGCGCGATACGAGTAACGAGTTCCATCGAGTTTCTAATCTATCATCGCAGATTTCTTAAGGTAGTCGTTCTCAGGAATTCATTGCGTGTTTAATCGTAGATACGCTTATGTGCAAACTTAACGTAGAAACGTCGGAGGAGTAGTTCCTTTATCGAGTACTCCGTAGTGACGTCGATAGTGCTCGATGTTTCGAGAGCAGATGTATCGAATAATCGTGTTGCTACCGAGGAGCTATACTAGCCATCCATGGAATATCTAAATAAACAGATCCGTCTTTGTACTCGCTAATGATTACGAGCTAATGTGCATTATCGAAATTATCGCAACGACGACCGATTAGATGTACTTAGATATTTGATTTGTATTTGCTAGTCGATAGATATGTACCTATGCATCGTTTAAAGTGCAAATAGGTATTCGATATATATGTACTCGAGTATAATAAATATTTAATTATTTATAATGGAGTAAATATAACAGAAAACTCGATACCGCGTTTGAAAAATTTTCACTTTAAAAAGCTCTCCTGACGAGTTGAACGATGATAAACTATCAGAAAAGTAAAGCTCCGATGGTGCTCCTTTCCGTGCCGTCAATCTATAAACGGGTTAAACGATGAACGCCTCATTTTATTTTATTTCCGAGATAACGACGTTAAAACGTTCCACCGTTGGCAGTGGGTAGCAGCATCACCGTGGCACATTGCACCAAAGAGTAGCTTGATCTTCGTTGGACGATCTTTCAGCTCGTCTCCGGACGAAGACGTTTCGAGATCACCATGAGCGATCGAGCTCGTATCCGTGATCCATAATTTATATTAATGAGGAAGCAAGGAATCTGAAGAGAAAGAGAGAAAGCAACAGAGAGCAAAGGAGAAAGAGAGAGAGAGAGAGAAAGAGAGATGGAAAGAGTGGACATCGAAGCAAGGAAAAGTGAGGGAAAAATTACGACGTCCGAGATAATTTACGTTGGCGTGTACGAGCAGCTTTTCCCTTTTCTTTTCTTTCTTTTCTTTCTTGCTTTCTTTCATTCTTTCATTCGTTCTTTCTTCCTTTAGTTCGACTCACTGTAGAAGAATATAACTGGGGAATGAGAGAAAGAGAGAAAAGAGATATCCAGACAAGAGCAACCATTCTTTGTTGCCCGATCCTACCGTTGCGGTCCAGAAAGATGGCTTCGTTCGTACTTATTCCGTATTGAGACTTATGATCGTACGTGTTCGCGCTCCAGAATTGGTGACTTTCACGAGAGAGAGAGAGAGAGAGAGAGAGAGAGAGAGAGAGAGAGAGAGAGAAAGAGATAGAAAGAAGACTTCCAGCGAATTTCATTCGTGACTTCTATACCTGTGCCGTGATGTATACGGCTCAGCTACTCGTATCTCCGTCTATCTCCATTGCTACCACAGTCGTTCCTCGGTAACGACCTGCGATGTACATATATAGTATAGGATCTATGTATATATACCATATACGTGATATATATATATATATATATATATATATATATATATATATATATATATATAGTCTGTCTTCTCTAGAGAGATCTTCGCGCGTTTTCGAGATTTCTCGTTAGAGGAAGCGGAAACGACTTTTCGTCCTCTATCAGTTACACGTTTTATGCCGGCTAACTTTGTATCTAACCTAGTATATATAACTATGGTAGATAATAATGATGTTAGCCCGAATAAATTGAATCTGTCGAAGGAAGAATGACGATTGACGTATAATTTTGTGCTAGATAACAATGATGAAAATAATATCGATAATAATAATTATAATGATGATAACAATGATAATGATAATAACAATAATAGTAATGATAGTAATAATAATAATAATAATAATAATAATAATAATAATAATAATAATAATAATCATGCAATGCGAATACTCGTTTATGCATTGATTTCAATTTATAGTCGTACGTTTCTCGAAGTAGAATTTCATAATTACACTAATTTTATAATTTTGTCATTGATAAAGAACTATCGAATTCATACGATCTCGTTTTAAACTGGTAGTCGACCAGCGGTAGAATAGAAATCGTTCCCTTTTCAAGGGAATTTCCGAGGGGTCACGAAGTGATCTTTTCGAGATACGAGAGAAAGAAGAAGATGAGGAGGAAGAAGAAGAGGAAGAAGAAGAAGGGCTCTGGAAGAAAGGTAGCTAATGACACGAAGAAACGAGACGACGACGACGACGACGAAAGGGAAAGAATTCAACGCTTTCTCTGTGTCACGTACCAAGGATATGGCCGGTCAGAAATAAACTTTTTTTTTTTTTTTATATTACCTATAATAAATTGTTAAGAACGATCAACGAAAGATAGGAGAACAAAAAATAGGATCGAACACTCTTGTCTTCATAATTTTTTTCTCTATTTTATTCTATTACTACATTCAATGGCCGTCAGCTATATTATTATTAGTATATATATATATATATATATATATATATATATATATACATATATAGTGATAATAATAGTATAACATGTATGGGTACTGTCGTGTGCGTGTGTCGCGCGGTAGTTAAGTTCATAAAGACTAGATTGATGTATTTGGAAGGCAAATTTAAACGAGATAGGAAAGTTACATGAGCGACGACGAAGGTAAGCGTATGCAAACAAGTCGTGGTACACACCCGCAGTACTATGATATCGATCGATGATTCAAAAGTTAAAAAAAGGGTCAGGCGATACTTCTTATATTATCGACGTACACGACGACTTTTACATTTTATTCCCTGATGCATAAGCAAGAAGAGATTCTTCTTCTTTTCTTTCTTTTCATTTTTTTTTTTTTTTTCTTTATTTTATTAAAAATCTTCCTAGTAATTCGACGTTCGAATGTAATTAAAACGAACGTAACTTTATATCAATCATAATTGATAGAATAAATATGAATAAATAAATAAATCACGTTTTATCGAATTGAGTTCGGTTTTTGGAATTAATCGATAACATCAATTCGTTAACATAGAATTCTATCGTCAATTCTAGAAGTACATATAAAATTAGAAACAGCTATATAGCGATAGAAATACTTCGTCGAGATAATCCTAAAGTTTGTTTTGTCAGAAGCCTTGCCCTTATGCTCGCTGTCGCGTGAAAGTACAGGCGTTGATATCAGGTCAGCTGGAAATAGGTGAAGATGAAACAGGCAGAGACAGAGACAGAGACGGACAGAGAAAGAGAGAGAGAGAGAGAGAGAGAGAGAGAGGGAGAGAAGGAAGAAATAAGAAAAATGTATATAAATCCGTATATAAAAAGGATAAGCTAATACGAAGGGAAAATAAAATGACGTATCACAGATTGAAATATGATATTTACATCTTTCCACAATGTTCCTCGATAACATTCGTTAACGGAGCTTAACTTCGTTGAAGGGGTTTAAGTTCTTCCTTTCCCCTCTTCTCTCGAGCTCGTTATTTCCTTTTAATTACCACTGTTTCGTCGAGTACTAGGTATATTATCGATAAAGGACGAAAGGCAAATGCGGGTTGACTTTAAATGAAGCAACTTTATAGTTCCTCCTCCTCCTCCTTCTCCACCATCAGTGCCAGTTCCAACCTTCCCTTCTATTCTCCTCTTCCGAACCCTCTCAGGGAATATTTCGAATCGTTTCCACCGTCGGAGGCGTAAATCCGATTGAGATCGGATTGACCCGACGAGATTTATCGGTACTCGATAAACTTCTCTATTAATTCATTTTATCATTTGCCACTGGTGAAAATGACCGCTAATTTTCTCTCATAATTATTATATCATCGAACGGGACGAAGAGTAAATGTAGCAGCAATAGCTCCAGTACCAGCACCGCCGGTATCACAAACAGCCAGTAATAGTACCAGTAACAGTATTCATGAATTTCGTATTTCAAAGTTTCTTAGTTGATCGTGTCCTCACGACGACGACGACGACGACGACGACGACGACGACGACGACGATGACGATCAGGACAGACGAGGGGGCACGAGTTCGACCCAATTTAAATGGAAGCCAAGTTTGGCCCTATTCCGAAGATAATATCGCAAAGGGTCGCGCGAATCGTATCGGACTTCGAAATACGGTAACAACGCGCTTTATGGCTTAGCACGAGATTCGTTAGCAGGGCTTAACTCTTTCTCCCTACGCGCTAGATCCAGGGAGATTTTAATTCCCCTTTAACCGAGCTGTACCAACGCTTAAGGGAGAACATTAACTGGAACGGACCGCTTTAATTATTGTTTTCCCTTTTTTTTTTCTTTCTTTTTTTCTTTCTCCTTTTTTTTTCTTTTTTTTTTTTTTTTTTCACGGGAGAGTTCATTACACCAACAACGGTCCCGTTGCAAAAGCTCGCAAATCCTTTAGACCGTTGGGGGACTCGCCTATGCTTTTCTTTTTTTTTCGTTTCGTTTTGTTTGTTGTTTTTCTTCTTTTTTTTTTTTTTTGGACCTTTTCTCTTTCGCGAATTAGAAAAAACCTTTGCAAAAACGTCGAAGTTTATTAAAAATAAAAATAAACGATGATAACGAGTAGTGACGAGTAACGATGACCGAAGAGCGTAACGAATCAGTTTCTAGTTTTAACTTTGGTCAATAGCAACCCCCTTTTTTTTCTATATTTTTTCTTCTATATCTACGTCAATAAACCTATCGAACGATTTCATATGTTTTCACTTGAGCTCGATGGAATTAATTTTTAAGATCAACTTTTCTTTTTTTGTTTCATAGTTTTATCCTAGGACACGGGCGACAATTAATTTATTATTAGCTTTGACATTATCCGGATAAAAATCGACGTGATAACGAAAAAGATCACCCCAAGGTGCGTTATCGATCTTTAATCTTTACAAATGGTGATGTCGTGAAAAGTATTAAGTAATATGTAAGCAGAAATCATCGATTTGAATGCTCACAATCTCTTGATAGTGAGCATTCTCAATTCGCTTCAATCTCTTAATAGTTCAAGGTCTTCTTCAATTTTATGTAAGATAAACTCGTTAGGTCGAAAGCAAATCGTTTACGACGTTGCAACTTTGATTCCTTGAGAACAAATGGAAAAAGTTCGAAGGAGATCGATCTTTCTCTCGACTTTTGTAAAATCATACAAACGAATCTTTTGCATGGGACGTCTAATTAATCGATAAAATCTAGGTATAGAGTTAGATAGATAGATAGATAGAGAGAGAGAGAGAGAGAATAATAATAATTCTTTCCAAGGGGGTTCAAGGGGGGGGGGGAGATTATCGCGATAAACGATAATTTTCTCTGCTTGCGTTCCTTTCTCCTTTTTCCATTCAACATTTTTTTCCTTTATCTATATCGATCTCTCTTTTTTTCTCTTTCTTATGTTTCTCTTTCTCCAAAGTGTTTGTGCAGGCCGGTAATTTTGACCAAAAAGGAAAGAAAAGGAAGAAAAAGGGAGAAGGTAAAAGAGAAAAGGAATCGTAATTAGGTGGCTGTCGGTTAACGCGAAGAAAAGAGGAAGCTGTAGTTGTATAAAAGTTGAGGAGACGCCACCACCTTTTGAGAGGAAACCTCGGTAGCCCCTCTCGCACGGTGTTCCAATTAGTCGATAAGATCTTTGCTACGTTAGAAAGGCAAAGCTTCCTTCTTCTTCTTCTCTCTCTCTTTCTCTCTCTTTCTCTCTCTTTCTCTCTCTCTCTCTCTCACTCTCTTTTTCTATCTATCTCTATCTGTATCTTGGATAGTTACGGGGAAAAAAAAAGAACGAAGAAAAAGTAAAAGAAAAAGAACAAGGAAGAATCGTTCGCTTTGGATAAAAATTCACCGCTCGGTTTGCTTCCGTTCGGTTCGAACGATTCGTGCCACCTGCTTTAGCCACCTCGTACCGCTCTCTTTTCTTCAACGGAGAGAAAGAAAAAAGGAGAAAAAGAAAAAAAAAAAAAAAAAGAAAAGAAAAGAATGGGGAAAACGAAAAAGGTAGTCGAAGGTACTCGAGCGAATATAAGTGTCGCTGATATATTTTTACGATTTCGTGAGGAAGAAAAGAATGAAGGAAAGAAGGAAGGAAGGAAGGAAGGAAAAAGTGGGAGGGAGAGAGAGGGAAGTAAGGAAGGAAGGAAGGAAGGAAGGAAAGAAAGAAAGAAAGAAAAAGTAGTAAAAGAGGATAAAAAAAAAACGCGTTTCCGTTCGATCTCGAGAATAGATATCTATTAGATAGTTAGGAAGTAGATAAAGGGCAGGACGTACGTTCGTAGTCGGACGAACGAAATGATGCCCGCATATAATCTAACGCTTTCTCGCTTGGCCGATGGATTTACCAACGCTGAAAATATACGAGAGTGATGGTGGTGATGGTGGTGGTAGTTCTGAGATTAGAGGGGTGGAAAAGCGATATATAAACAGGAAAAAGGAGAAGGAAGAGAAATTTTCGGCTTGGCGTTGGAGATGGATCCTGAAACCCGCAGCTTCTCGCCACGTAAAAGGTCCAGAGAGAGAGAGAGGGAGAGGGAGAGAGAGAGTAGACTCTCTCCTTTTTATCTCACGACTGGTTGAAGCCACGACGGCTTTCACGAGAACGCGTTGTATGCTGTTACTTTCTCTCTCTCTCTCTCTCTCTCTCTCTCTCTGTCCAGCCGCTAATATTTTAACGCTAAACTATAGCCCGCATTTTCGTAGCCACGACGAGGGAATTAAGCTTGATTTACTCTAATAACGAGAATGCATGTAAATAGTCGAACGGCTTTTCTTTTTCCCTACTTTTCTTTCTTACTTTCTTTTCTCTCCTTCTTCTTCTTCTTCTTCTTCTTCTTAGACTTCTTCTTGTTCTTCTTCTTCGTTTCCTTAAACCATTACGTGATACACGGTACATTACTCCGACGAGAGTATTTCTCGCGAAGACTAGAGAATTTTAAAATTTCGAAGAAAAAGATACATAGGTAAGTACTTTATTCTTGTCTCTTCGTGTTGGCTCCTAACGAGCCGTTCTCAAAAGGAAAACAATTCATAAGCCGTATGTATTTATGTATGTATGAAAGTGTAAACGGTCTTTTAAATTTACCGAGGTAAATACAAGACACGTTATAATGTCTAAGAGAGAAATAAGAATAAAGCTTAATACGATAATAACACGATGGGAGAGGGTGGGCTTGCCGTCCTACTGTCTCTCCAAGTCTTGTAATGTATTTCAAATGATGGAAGCTTCGTTGAAACACACCTGGATCTCAATTCAAAATGCATTAACGATTCTTCTCACGTTAGAAGAGTTGCATCTAACGCTTAGAAACTTTTCAACGATGACTGTGAGAACAAAACTCGTTCATAGTCGTCGTTTCTCTTTTTCTTCCTTCTTCTTCTTTTTGTTTTTTGTTTATCCTTTTTCCTTTATCTTCTCTCAGAGATATTACGTGAAAATATGCGCAATTAACAAACGAGCGTGTCCTGCGTAAAAAAAGAAAATAGAAATAGGAAAAGAGAGAGAGAGAGAGAGAGAGAAAAAGAAACTCAAACCAAGAAGGAAACGTAAAATTTAAGAGTTAAACAGGCAACCGTCGTGAGAGCTTGCGACAAACGTCTTCTTAAAGATAAG
Source organism: Vespa velutina (assembly GCF_912470025.1). Classification (NCBI taxonomy): domain Eukaryota; kingdom Metazoa; phylum Arthropoda; class Insecta; order Hymenoptera; family Vespidae; genus Vespa; species Vespa velutina. Next base: position 901,373 of record NC_062195.1, read on the forward strand.
TATTTGTTTAAGAGAAAGAGAGGGTTAGTAAGGAGAAAGAGACGTGTCATTTTTCAACGTCGTCGTTATACACGTAACATACGAGATATTTCTAAGCGCGAAAAGTTCGCGTAACAACAAACGGCGCTGGAAGGCTTTCGTGAGTCATTTTCACGGGCGTGCACGTAATCCTCAACGGAATTACTCGCGTTTGGTATTACCAAGCGTAGTCTCCAATTTTCATCGCCGTGTTTCGCAATTTTACTTTGAAAAAGAACAAGAGAAAAAAAACAAAACAAAACAAAAAAATCGACCGATATTCGCCGAAGGGTCGAATATTTTTTTACATCATCGAAATACAAAGCTCGATCAACCGTTATAAGGGTGTACGAGCATGTGTGCATATAAGGTAGCCACATATACCTCCACATATATCTATGTGTACGTGAAAAAGACAGATAGACGGAGATGGAGGAAAGGTTGGAATATTTCGCGCTCTCTTATGAAATCGTGATGGACCACGAGATGGAATTTCAAATTCCCACTCTCGTTTTTGACGACTCGATTAAGCCGTCCAACCAAGACGTAATTCTTTCTCTTCCGACCTCGTTTCCTCTCCTTCGTTACGTTCAACTGTATGATTCATTAAGGTGGCTCAACGACGAGGAAATATTCTCGAGATTTTACTCCTCTTCTGTTTTAAGATACATTAAAGCGAGAGCAGGTTGTTATACTATATACATATATATATATATATATCTTAAGTACTTAAAAAGAAATGAAAAACTCGTTCGACTTTAAATGCCTATATATTACTAACTTATTCGATAATATTTATTTATTTATTTATTTATTTATTTATTTAGACGAATAAGTAATCGTGACTATTAATTCGTAGAATTTCCACGTGAATGGAAAGCAAGAGAAAGAAAATGACAAAAAGAAGAAAAAGTAAAATAGTAATATCACAGTGTTTCAACAACGTCTACGTTGTATTCTAATATATCGGTAAAACAAGGCAGTCGAATCGCTATTTCGGATCGTCACGATAGTAACCACGATAGTAGGTATAATATCCTATTAGCTATTCCACCACTGTCGCACTTAAATACGATAGTAACGAATTCCTCGAGAAAACGAGCACTTTGCTTACCGAGCCGTTTATTAAGCTAATTACGGATTCATGACAGTGCTTAAGATTATAGAATAGTTAAGGAATAAATTTATAGAGAAAACGGCTGTGCTCTCTTGCGTTACGGAAAATTAACGATCCCGGTATTTTCGCGAGCGCGGTAAGATTAAATCGATTATAAAAGGAAGACGGTGTTAATAAAATGTATATCCGCCATAAATCCCATACTTTTTCTCCACGATTAAAGTACCGGATAATTCCAAACCAAACACAAAAACGTCGCCATGACGTTGAACGTAGCAACAACAAGTTGAAAATATTCCCCGTTTGATTTCAATCGGAATAATTAAAACGAAAAAAATTTTCTCTGTTAATGCAATTCTTTTCAGTAAAAATTAGCTTTACAAAATTGGAACAAATGGGAGGAACGAAAATGAATTCTGACAAATGCATTCCGCAGGGAACGTATTACATACCAATTGCAAAATATGTAGGTATGTGATTCGTTTAATGTACCGTCACCAATATAAATGCGTACGATATGCACAAGCGTGTGACGTGTTTTATATATATATATATATGTACATAGAATAGAAGACGTATAAAGGCACATATAATAATTTGTCTCGAATTACCCGTGGCGCGGCAAGTAAGTAAGGGGTCGAGTTCTTTACAGCTTTCCTCTATGTCATGGTCTTTCTTTTTCTTTCTCTCGAAGGGCCTACGAATAATCGGGAGTCGACTCGTCGACACACCGAAGGCAACATCTGCCATAAGCTTGGTAACGTAACAAAAGCAGCCGTTTCGTAGGCACGTGCCCGTTCGGAGTTGTGCCACCACTCGTTGCCGCGAAAACCTTCGACCACAGCTGTTTTACGAGCGTCTGTTACTATATCGCGTGCACACACACACACACACACACATCACACTCGTGCGCGATATAAAGTGTCTCTATATACCAATACTAATACGTTGCACAGGCGAGCACAGCTGTGAGAGAGGTGGTGGCCTTAATCGAACGAGTCGATCGATCGATCGATTGGAACGCGCTCGTAAGTAGAAACACTGCTCCTTACAACGTCGTCGTTGTCCTTTGAGAGAGCAAGAAAGATGGATGGATATTGGTAAAGGAGATAGATAGATGCAGAGAGATATATATATATATATATAGAGAGAGAGAGAGAGAGAGAGAAAAGGGCATAGTGAGACAGACTCGCGCATTATCGCTTCTCGTCTGTCAGACGTCCTCGGACAAACGACTTCCTCTTTCTGTCTTATGGCTTAAAACATGGTGCAACTTCGTCGTGCGAACTGGTTGGTTGGTCGATCACTGGTTGGACGACAATGACTAAAGAAGAGGATTCGAACCAAATTGAATAATAATAATGATTCGAGTTAACGATTTTATGAGCATCTCGGTCGATTATTTTTACCGTTAATTATTCTGCTCGAAATCATTTGAAAAGGTTCTAAACATAGAAACGATTACTTCTAACGGTGTGATAAAGATCATTAAAGCGATATGTACGTAGGTAATTTATGATCGGATATCACGTTAATGGTCTTGCCCTTCTCCTTCCTTCTTTCTTCCACTTTTCTTTCCTCTCCCTCTCTTTCTTTTTGTTTGTCTTCCTTTTTCTTTTTATCGCTTTCAACACAAAAGTTCTGCGGGTGATTTTGCGGTGAGAGAAAATCGCGGCAGGAAAATGGCGCGAAAGTTTTGTTACAACGGACTGGTAGGTATCCACTACCCTTTGCTCGAGATCGTTGGCAAGTACTTTTTTCATTATGCCGCTAGAATAGGGTCAAACCGAAGAGATACCTCAGTATAATGGAACGACATAGTGTATATACGATATAAGCTCCCTCTTAACTGCGAGAATTTCTGGACACAGTTTACTCGTAACTTTGACAATAAAAGGGAATTACCATTTTACGAAGTTCACCTTTTTATATATATATATATATATAAATATATACACAGAAATACAGATAAATGCAGTGTAAAGAGTAAAAGAGAGACGGGGGGAGGCGGAGGGAAAAGTGAGGTAGAAGAGAACAAAAGGAAAGAGAAGACTTACTCGAGTTATAGCGTTAAAGTAGGGTATTAAAGAAAGAAAAACTTATGTTAGCGTCGAGAAGCTAATCAAAAGCAATGGCGGGTCCTTTCGAATCTGTTCCTTATTGGAGAAATCTCACTTATCGAAAATAGAAACCGTTGAAGCCCGATGTTCTTCTCTAAGGAGAACGAAATCGGCAAGAAGAGGAAAGTTAAAAGTTGCCAACTTGGCTATCGTTCGCTCGAGTAATACTCTACAAGGTACAAACCTAAATCCATATAGGCGAAAGAGAGAGGAGGGTCGATCGAACCGCAGAAAAAGCGAGGCAAACCGTGGACGGGAAAGCAAAGCGAGAGTTAAAAAGAGACGGAAAAAGAGAGAAAAGAGAGAGAGAGAGAGAAGTGCAATCGATCGATGGGTTTACGCGGAGAGAAGTCCGTTCGCAAATGAAATTCAACAACGTAGAACTTTTTCATAGGCTAGTCAGAACAGGACGATAACGAGATTATCCGCTTTGATCCGCGAGCAAAAGGGTCCCACCAACGCGCGCTTTGAGTCCTGCCTGCCTTTAAAAGCTCGTGGTGCTAAAAAGTTAAGTTAATCCGAATCCTCTTCCTCCCTCCTCTCTTGCCAGTACACACTCTCTCTTTCTCTCATTTTCGCTCTTCTCAAAAAAAGAAAAGAAAAAAAAGAAAAAAGAAAAAAAAAAAAAAAAAGAAAAAAAAGAAAAAAGGAAGAGAAAAAAATAGGAAAAAAGAGATAGAAAGGAAGGAAGAAGAAGAAGAAAAAAAAATCCCTGCTTCATTCGCACGCATATCACATTAACAAATGCCCGCAAGCGTCTCCGATTTCTTCAGAGAACGGAAGAGTTTGACCGGACGAAGGGAGTGTATGGTAGAAGAAAAAATAAAAAAGCTAAATTATAAAGAAGAAAAGAAGAAGAAGAGTAGGAGGAGGAGGAGGAGGAGGAGGAGAAGGTGAGGAGATGTGCTAGGTAAGAGGAAGGAGAAAGATCGTGGTTGAAGAAGGTGGAAGTGAAAATTATTCTCAGGGAAATTTCATTCGAGCCGCGCTAACCTTCGAAGCCAAAGACAACGACGACGACGACGACGACGACGACGACGACGACGACGACGACGACGACGACAAGAACGACGTAGGAATAAAAGAGAAAAAGAAAGACAAGAAGCAGAGAAGAAGAACAAGAAAAAGAGGATGAAGGAAAGGGAGAAAAAAAAAGCACCGAGGAAGAAAAAGAAAATAAGAAGGGAAGAGTGAGAAGAGAAGGTAGTAAGGAGAGAAGCGGTTTCAGGTCCTTTTCCCTTTCCCTTTATTCCCTTTTTTCTTTCTTCTTCTCTTCTTCTTCCTCTTTTTTTCCTTTCTTTCTTTTTTGCTCTCCCTTCTTCGTATAAACTCCCGCCTCTTTCTTTTTTTCGGCGCTCATTCCTCTTTTTGTTTTCACGCTAGGCGTCCCAAGGGAGATGCGTTAAAGCCCTGCTGTAATCCGGCCAATGCAATCAAGTAGATGAGACGGGAGCGTAGTCTCGTAGTTCTCTCCTCTCCTTCTATTCTCCTTCTCCTTCAACAATCTCCCTCGGTGCTGCTTCTCGTCTCCTCTTCTTCTCCTTCTCCTTCTCCCACGACACCATCGCCATTTGCCTTCCCCGTAATAGCAAGCCACGGTAACGAAGCTTAAGGCACCCTAACAAATCATTCGTTTTACTCGCTAGTCCGGGCATTAATACGTGCCACAGTGTGGTGGTCGCCCCCTATACTTCGAACCTGCCCTAAGGCCCACGTACTCGCCGCTCTTCGACTTTGCTCGTCTCGATGCACCCGTTCAAACAGACAGCAAAAGAGAAAGGACCTTGGATGGTTTGCTGTCTGTTACTATATTCTCTAACATACGAAGAGGGTGGATAGATAAAACGAAACGCGGCCGACGATCGCGATTCCCAGAGCTTGGATGATGAATTTTTAGGCTTCTCTGTTTCTCTCTCTCTCTCTCTCTCGCTCTCGCTCTATGAAAGGACACGGTAACGCACATTTCCCTTTCCCTCCACTTCCTCCTTCCTCTACATTTTGCGTTGAAAGAGCCAACTTGCTGAAAGCCACCGCATTAACCCTTTGCACCCTTTACACTCGTCTACCTTTCGACGCGCAGACGGTGTAACTAACTAATTCCAAAGCAGCCATCAATCGAGCTATTTATTTATGTATACGTCTTTCTTTATTTGTACGTACGTACGTACGTACGTAGATTATACGTACGTACATAGCTCGTGATTGTAACTTTTACATTAGCTGGCACAGCACAAATGTGGAAATCGATAAGTACAAGCTATATTTTTGCTCTGCTATCGGAATAAAATGTAATAAGCCAAATTCATGGAGTAAAGTTGGTCGTTCTTCTTCGATCGTTATAAAGTTCTACTCGATAGAATAAATCTTCTCTTTATCTCTCTTTCTCTCTCTCTCTCTCTCTCCCCCCCCCGCCCCTTCTGTCTTTCTCTTTTTGTCTAATATTTCATCCCTATATTGTTCCCTAAAAATCTAATGGTATATATCAATAATAGATATAGATATACGATATATTTTGTTATTGTTTTTCTCTTTAAATGAAACGATATAATGCGATCGAGTCGACCCCTCGAATTGTTAAAAACTCGCTGGATGTTCGTTCAAATGCATAGCCTCTCGTTTACACACACCGTCAAATCCGCTTCCGAGAAAGAAGAGGCTAGAACCCCTTCTGCGATGAAATCATTTTTTCTTTTTTTTTTTTTTCCTGTAGTTTTTCGTTTTTTATATTTTCTTTTTATTTTTTATTTTTTAATATGCGTTCTTTTGTTCTATTTTTTGTCGACGTGTCAAGCTCTCCGTCGATTTTCAGGACGATCCGTTTCCATCGTCCAACCGATGAAATGCTTTTTCGCGTTTGCGGCTTTTCTAAAGTGTGCTGCTGCACCCGGAATTGAAAGCAACGATTTACCTTTGAAGCTTACCGCTAAGCTCTCTGCGACCATTTTTATTTCATCGCCAAAATTGTCTCGCGAAACGACGAAAACTTTACAGGGTTATCAATTTTCACGGTATCATACTGTACTCTGCCTGTTTTGTGTCAGTTAAACAATATACGTATGTATATATACGCGTACATACATATGTATATATATATATATATATATACACATAGTTCGCATGTGTTTTATTAAATGATTATGAAATTTTCTTCGAATCACAAATAAAAAAAATGTCCTTTGTTTGAGGAATGTTTAACATGGAGTTAAAATGCGAAACTACGAGATACGAAGCATGAAAGAGAATAGGAGAATATAGTAGAAGCGGGACGATTACGTTTGGTTAAGCTTGAAACAGCGAGAGAGAGAGAGAGAGAGAGAGAATCGGAGAGTGGCATGTATGAAACGCGTCGATTGCGGTTTTGAAAATCGGCATGGTATGACTATGCCGCAAATAATTATCGTCCGATACGACTGTAAAGCCGCGTTTAATCATCCGTACGACTGCATATTAATAATAAAGAGACATTCGATGTGTATCGATATATGTTGGTTTTTATTCTCTTTCTCTCTCTCACTCTCTCTCTCTCTTTTCGTCTCTTCTTCAACGTAGCTAGGCGTCGACTGCAGTTTATCCGCAACGAATGCATATTTTTGCAGAGAGATGCGATCAATAAACTCGACAATTTTACGAGCGTCGCTCTTTCGATCTCGTAATTCTCTGTATCCGTGACGCGAATAGCTTAGGGAGGTAACGTTTCCTCGATCAAACGAGCCTCACTATCAAATTTTTATATCCTCAGTACTCGCATACACGATTCTCTTCGTTACATCAACGTACGCGAACCTCTCGAAGACGTCGATTATTTCTTTTTTTTTTTCCTCCCTTCCTCTCTCAAACTATTCTCTGTTGAAAATGTAGTTAGGTGGAGTAATATTAAAAAGAAAACGAAGAAAAAAGAAAAAGAGTAAAAGGAGTATGTAACAAAGAAGAAAAATAGGAGAAAAAAAAAGAACAATGAAAAAAGAAATCAACAAAACGCACTTCTGCTATCTTCACGAATCATAATTTAGCAACTGTGCGTAGATAACTCTCTGCTACGCTTTTGAATACTTTAATACAAAGTTCCATTTATCGATAGTTCACTTCGGTGAAATATTCTCGAATGGCGAAATGAAAACGAGAGAGAAACTAAACTAAATGGAAAACTTTGTTTTGCCTACTCCCGTTACAAAACCTACAACGTACTTTTGGTTATGTCGAATCGTTAGAAAAAAGAAAAAAAAAAAAGAAAAGAAAAAGAAAAAAAAAAAGAAATCTAACGTACGAGTTCATACCGTCTCTTGTTAATTACACCAGATACGTCGACCGTTGACCCACCATCGGCCAAAAACTCGAGCAAATTGTACGTATTGTTTAATGGCCCGTACTTGTTTCACGCTTAATTATCCAAATTTCGTCAGAGTGAAAATAACACAAAGAGACGACGGTTTTGATCAATTTTACATCGATCACTTGCTGCCACAACCCTCGGCCACCCTCTCTCTCTCTCTCTCTCTCTCTCTCTCTCTCTCTCTCTCTCTCTCTCTCTCTCTGTTTCTCTATGTTTCCCTTCCAACATTTCACCGGTCAAATTTAACTCGTTCGAAGGCGAACTCCTATCCGATTTGCGAGTTACTCGCGAATTCGAGACATTCGACTAGGAATAACGCTCTCAACAGCCGAAAGTATAATGAAGATACGGTCGACACGCGCGAAACACGGTAATGGAGTTTCCTACATAATTCCAAATGAAACAACCATAGGTTTGCTGCTTCATATACCCATGCTCACTTACTATTCTCTACAACTCACTATGCGCTAATGTATTCGCGAACTTTCTTGTTGAAACATATTATTTGTCGCTATTCTCGTATATACATACGTATATATACATATATATGTTTTCGAAAATATTTTGATACCGATATTATTTACGATATTGGATAATATATAAAAAAAAATTAGATGAATGATCGATCGAATTGAAAATATCGTTAAAATATTAGAAAAAAAAAAAATAAATAAATAAATAAAAAAAAAGAAAAAAAGGAAAAAGATGAAACTACGCATTTAGATTACTAAATTAAAGGAAAAATAGATATCGACTCTACCAACAAAATTCTCTACCTACTTTCTCGAAATATCTACAATGTGTACGTACTTATATAATGTATGATATGTTTGCTATGATATCGGAATGACGTTAGGCTCTTAGCATCATTGTTCCAACGTTATACGACAGCTCGGTCAACTTTTTGGTCCTCTTGTTCTTTCGAAAGTAGACAATGCGCCGATGGAAATCTCCCAAGTTTCTTTTGTCATATCGAAGCGCTTTGTACTATCCAACAAAAGGGGAACCTCGATATAACATATCTCTGCGTTATACCGATAGAATACAAATTTATATGCTTCGCAAAGCTCGTTCCCGAGATTACTTTCGTTTGTACTTTTATCGTTGGTATATTGCGAAAGAACAGAAAAAAAAAAAGAAAAGTAAAGAAAGAAAAATAAAAAAGAAAAAACGTTGCAATATAATTTCCTAATATATCGACGAAGTTATAAGGAAAAAACAGAAAGAGAAAAAAATTAAAAAAAAAAAAAAAAAAAAAAGAAAAAAAAAAGATAAAATAAATCGAGATAGTAAATCAATTATACTCCTTTTATTTCACGATTTGTTCAATTTTCGAAAAGTCGACGTACATACTAAACGTAATGTATTTCCTGTGAATGTTTTCCTATGAATAACGTGATAATAATTAATCGTTTACGATCGTTTGTTTCGATTCATTTACGATCGGGTCGAGGAGTCATTACTGTCAACAATTTGGATATATCTTTCGTAGATTCTTATTCTTCCTATTTAGATCTTTCCAATCTCTAAATTTTCGCAAACATGCAATATTTATTTCGATCAATACTTAATGCGTAAAGCTTATAACGACGAAAGTTATTACAACCTTGTAAACAAGTAGTAATCCTTTTTGATATTAATGTTTACAAATCAACAAGCCAAAACGATAGCAATATTAAAACGTAACGCCATAGGAGAATCGTAATTTAATCGATTAAATCGATTAACGTTCATGCACCTGCATAATAACTCCAATGTACTTTCTAAGCTCGTATAACGTTCGCTTAATTTAGACTAATTAGGTTTCACGCTATGTTTTCCGATAATCGCACATTTTTGCTTTTACATGGCCCGTGTTATCGTATCGTACAATTCGTCGATTAATTATTACCGAAGTGAATACTCATCAGCGATTGCGATCGATCAGTATATATTAACGATTAAAATTTCAACGATAGGTACTACACATTACTGCCGCGGGAACAATAGCGTTCATCGTCCAAAAATATTTTTCGAGTATTTCTTAATAGAATTAACATATAACAAAAAAATTGTGTTTTTCATTCGGCAATAATATAAAAGTTGTCGAAATAATTAAAAAAAATGTTATTAATGGATGATGACAATTTTCGTTTATATGTCTCTTCAAATATTCGTTATGTTGGAGTAGTTCATTAAAAAAAAAAGGAAAAAAAGAAAAAAAAAGAAACAAAGAGAAAAAAGAATAAATATAGCACGTATATTTCGTGATAAATAATTCTACACAAAAATGACATAATACGTAGATCCTATTGTAATTAAAAAATTAAAAAAAAGAAAGAAAAAAAAAAAGAAGGAAAAGTCAGTATCATATTTCGTTCGTCGATTAAAACACTGTCGATGACAGTTTTTCAATGAACAACTAACTTTTTCGAAAAAAAAAAAAAAGAAAAAAAAAGAAAAAAAAGAAAAAAAAAAGAAAAAAAAGAAAAAAGAAAGAGAGAAGAGAAACGGGACTCGTAAAAATTGATCAGACATTTACTTCTGTCGCTTCTAAACAGTTTAATGCGCTCTACCCGTTCTACCGACACGATTAACACATCGTCGCTCGTGAAAACGTAAATCTATGGTTTTGCCAGGAGCAAGTAGTAACAGCACTGTAACAGCAGTAACAGCGGCACCATCCGATTCCACTCCACAAGAGCCAGAGTGGGAGGTGAGGGGAGGGGGTGTGCGACACTAGCCAATCGTAAATCTAACATTTTAACGCTATATTCTCTCACGGTTGGTATTCACGGCTTATGGCAAACGGAACGTAGATTCTCGGCTTTTGCGAGTATTGATGAGCGATCAGCGAGTCGATAAGCAGAAGTAAGGATCTACGATGAGTCGCGAACTCGTTCGTTAATCCCTCGAAAATAATCTTTGGTGGACCTCTCGCTCGATCGGAAATCGGATTGGTCCAGTTTCCTCCTCTCTTTCTCTCTCTCTCTCTCTCTCTCTCTCTCTCTCTCTCTCTCTCCCTCTCGCTCTCTTTTTCTCTCTCTCTCTCTCTCTCTCTCTCTTTATAACCAGCCTCACCATCCCATTCTCCACTTTGCTATTCCCGATCGTCCGTTTCGTCGTTCCGTGTGTCATTCGAATGAATTTCCGCTTCGGCGAATTCGATCGCAACGAACGAGCGAACGAGCGAACGAACGAACGAACGAACGAACGAACGAACGAACGAACGAATGGTATATACGCTGTCCGTATTCATTTTATTTTTAATAAAACATGAGAAACGTGCCGTCTCGTCCGATCGCCGATCCTATGCGTCCGTGTTTTTGCATCCAAGAGCGAGTTATTAGGTCAAAAATTAACTTAATACTCATTTTCAACGTTTGTTTTAATGGGAGGAGAGCTTTTTGTATGATGCCACGCGTGGGTGCATAACACATATGGAAAATCCATGCATAGTGAAAGAGACAGACAGAGAGAGAGAGAGAGAGAGAGAGAGAAAGAGAGAGAGAGAGAGATAAAGAGAGAAAGAGAAAAAAATAGATTGTTTGTGCATGTATGTAATGTATTTGAGTGTGTAAGAGGAATAGAGAGAGAGAGAGAGAGAGAGTGAGAGAGAGAGAGAGAGAACGAATTGCACTCTCGCGCGCACTACAATATATGTCCTTCGATAGTGCGCGAGCACGTACGCGATAAATTCGCGCGAGCGGTTTATTGGACGTTTTAACAAGATAAATTAATGTACGTACATATTGTAGAGGAATATGAACAATTTCGAACTGAACGTATGAGGAAGAGGCGACAACAAATCATATTGCCTTGCTCCCTCTCCCTCACCATCACCCCACCCAACTCCCCCCACCCCATTCTCCTCACCCTGCCTCTCTCCGTAATTACAGCTTATTGCTATGTTTAATTTTTGGATAAATCTATAATAAAATTTTATGCGACGATAATAATTCAATTGTTTCGTTCATCGCGATATGTAAATAGATAGTTAGTTTCTATATATAGACACGCACACACACACACACACACACACACACACACACACACGCATACACATATATATATGTATATATATTTTGCTGAATGTTACCTTCATTTCGATTATTAATATCCATGTGAATATCGTTTGTAATTCTAACGAAGAAAATCAATGATCGAAAGAAAATCGAACGTGGGCAAGTGAAAGCATTGAAAGGATGAATCTTCTCTCTCTCTCTCTCTCTCTCTCTCTCTCTCTCTCTCTCGTCTATCTATGTATCTTTCTGTCTGACGATATTCGCTATTTCCAACGCCAAATAGAGGCTATTTGGAGACTGACCTAGGTAGAACATAGGCACCTCTCTCCTTTTCCTTCTCTCTCTCTCTCTCTCTCTCTCTTCGTTCGTTCATTGCGTTAAGGAGTAATCCAACCGATAGAATGGATAGAAGGAGAGTATGGATGATCGGAGATCCGGATAATTGAAACTCGGATAACCTAAATCCTGGCACATTACATAGTCGACCTTACAATCTGCTTAGCTATCATAAAACGTTCGCAAATGATTTATTTCGTTCGCGAGGATCGAACGTAAAAGCAACTACGAAGAAAATCGAGATGCTACGGCAAAGAAAAATGTTGTTTTCGATGATACAATAAAACTACGAAAAAAAAAAAAAAAAAAAAAAAAAAAAAAAAAAAAAAAGAAAAAAAAGAAAAAAGATAAATAAAACATGAGAGAGCGGGAGCGCGAGAGACAGAAAGAGGGAGATAGATAAATAGAGACAGACAGAGAGAAAGAGAGAGAAAGGTGGAGGGGGTGGTGTGGCGGGGAAAAAGAGAGTTTCGTCCTCTTCTTCGCCATTCGTAAAACCAAGAGAACATTTCGACGGCGTTAACTCGAAATTCGCTTTGTGTTTGCCCGGCGCGCCGTGCCGGAAGCGTCCAACTTTTAAAATTATTCTTCTCCTGTACTCGTTAAAAGCGAAGCGTGCTACGTGCCGAACATTCGAACGGTTCGAAACGGCTCGCTTCCATTTCGAAGGTAATCGATCGAAAGAGAGAGACAGAGAGACAGACAGAGAGACAGATAGAGAGAGAGAGAGAGAGACAGACAGACAGACAGAGAGACAGACAGACAGAGAGAGAGAGACAGAGAGAAAAAAAGACCTGACGTATGTGCGGTCGTACCGTTAGTCATTTTCCTTACGCGTTGCGAATTTTTTGTTGCGGATAAAAAAAGACACACACTAGGGACGATTTTCCTCCCGCTTTCAAGCACCCGCAAAATTTCCTTTTCTATCATTTATCTTTTGTACACACCTAACGCTAACACATTCTATCATCTCTCGTTTCCTTTTTCTATCGATAATATCTTAAATCGTAGAATTAAAACTTGTAACATTTTATATAGAAAATTAATAAACATATCTATTCACCTATCTATCTCTTCCTTAATCCACATCTCGCCTCCTTTTCCCATTGATAATGTCCAACGTGGAAGAAGCAAACAAATATATATATATATATATATATATATACATGTAGGTATATATTTACTCTTGCACTACATCGATCAGAAAGAGAGAACGTATCGGAACGAACAGATTTCTCATGAACAAATAACAAAAAGATGTTGAAGGTGATAGCTGAGAACCTTTAATGATTCCCTAAATCATTGCCAGTGTCGTGCTTACACGGAAATGCAATCGAATGCTTTCAATCCTGATACAAGTACAATGGCATTAATCAAAGATCCATAGATCCAAAGAGAAAGAAAGAATAAGAGAGAGAGAGACTTGATACAGAGACAGAGATCTCGGATATTTGGGTGAAATTCCAACTGGTGGATAACTCCGTTACTATTACACACGCAATGCACACACACACGCGCACACGCATATATATACATATATATATATATATATATACATACACATGTGCAAAAACATTTTCTCGAAAAGCGAATTTTCGTCGTCGTCGTAGCCGTCGTCGTCGTAGTCGTCGACGTCGTTTAAATAAACAATTCTACGAGTGGACCCGTCTCTGTTACGATCCGACATCGTTTCGCAAGTGCCGTTTTACGCGTTAATACGAAACAGAGCACGGAATTGTGTCCCGCGGCAGAATGCGAAAGCCGACTCGTAATCGGCTTATATACAGTTTCCACGGACTGCCACGATATCAGGATCCACGTATAGTCAAGCTCTATAGGATAACTATACTCTGATATCGGACTTTGGTCCTCTCTTTCTTACTTTTCTCTCTCTCTCTCTCTCTCTCTCTCTCTCTCTCTCTCTCTTTTCGTCTTGCCAACTTTTCCCAGCTTTACGAGTATTGTAAAGTGAAAATTTGAGCGGACCGGGAAAGTATTTTGTAGCCACTACCGAGAGTCGTCGTTTCGACGATAAAAATCTCCACCATCGGTGGATAGAGTAATAAAAATGCTCAAAGTAAAAAAGCTCTCTCTTTCTCTCTCTCTCTCTCTCTCTTTTTTTTACTTCTCGAACGTGGCGTCATTTAAAAAGTCAATAAACCCTTTAATAAAATGGCCGAAGAGAATTTCGAGTTTCTCTCGAAAAGGCCTATTTGAAAAGTTCGAGACATTTAAAATGGCCGAAGTGAAAAGTTCGCGCTAGGGTCTAGCTAGTTTGACGTTGGTTAAACTACGAAAGAGGGAGAGATAAAAAGAGAGAGGACGTCTCGTCGATTTATCGACGAAGAAAATCTCTTCTTTCTCCCCCTAATCCCCTCTGTTAGCTGTCCTTTCTACGTGACTTCTCTCGAGATCATTTTATTATACAAATTTCAGACGGTTAATTAATCATACTACTATTTTAGAATATCACTTTAGAATACATTTACATAATTACGCTACAGGTATACGTATACACTCACACACACACACACACACACAAACATTCACACATACATATACACACACACACATATATATATATATATATATATATATATATATATATATATGAAGCTACATATATCTATCATCCTGAATCGCGATTTTCAATTTCGAGAGACATCTTCGACGTCCTATCATCTCTCTTGACTGCAAGGCCTAATCAAAAATCTGATCCTCTGCCAGGAAAAAAAAAGGAAAAGAAAAAAGGAGAGACAGAAAAAGATAGATAGAGAGAGATAGAGATGGAGATAAAGATAGAGAGAGAGATAGAGAGAGAGAGAGAGAGAGAGAGAGAGAGAGAGAGAGAGGGAGAGAGAAAGAGAGAGAAAACGAGACGAAAGGACGAAGGCACACCTTTCGAATCTCGATCCTCGCTTTCCACGCACCCTCGAACATTGCACCCGGATTCATCCTCCCCCTCCGGTAGAGTAGACGTCTCCATTCATCGAGTCCTCATCTCTCTATCCACCTCACCTACACAGAGTCGAAATCGTTCCGCAATGTACCAACGCGACGGTATCCAACCACTACCTTCGAGCTTTACAGCTTTCGAGAGGCTTTATCTTTTTCTGGACCGATGTATTCACCGTTGCTCGTTTAATGCAAACTCGGACTTCTGTATGGGATAATACCAGAGATATCCTTTCCCCGCCGTACTGTCCCAACCCTCTCACTCTTTCTCTCTCTCTCTCTATCTATCATTTCCATTCCCTCCGACCCTCTTTACAAGCCCTTTCGCCTAATCCCATCGCGTACACGGTACAAACGTTGGGAGTAGAGTCGGAGCTTTGCATTAAATTTTAAGGACTTTTCAAACGGTCTGCCCTTCTTGCAGCACGCGTGTTACTTGCTGGTATAGCAATGTGTAAGAGTGTGACTATCCTGCGTGAAGTACTATGAATATGAAAGAGAGAGAAAGAAAGAGAGAGAAAGAAAGAGAGAGATAGAGAGAGAGAGGGAGAGAGAGAGAGAGAAAATAAGAGGGAAGACGATAGAAAGGGAGAGTATAGTACGTCCGCTCCCGTTCGATTTTAACGCGTCTCTCTTATAGAGAAGGGTACATGCAAGCCGACACAGGAAACGCACTCCGAGTGCTTTCACTTTATATTCGCTTTCGAGAGTGCGAGCGTAGATACGCATCCTCAACGAACCTTTTCTCCCTTTTTTTTCCTTCTTCACTTTAACTTTCTCCCTCCTTCCCCCCTTCCCTCGTTCCCGCTTCTTCTCCATCCCTCTTTTTTCTCCTTCTTCTTTGTCGCCACCCTCTGTCGCATACTCTCTCTCTCTCTCTCTCTCTCTCTCTCTCTCTCTCTCTCTTTATCTCTCTAAAACAATCTCTATCTCTTTCTTTCTTCTCTATGAAAGCCGTGACGCGTGATATTCGAAAGACGAGAGGCGGATTTCGTCTATCGCGACTTTCGATTAGATCGAACGTCTGGAAAATCGTCGATCGAGAATCTCTCTAGATCCCGGCTTTGACTCCTCCTCTCTTTGTAAAGAAATCCTTCGATATAAGAACTATCTCGTTCTAACTCTTAAAATTGACTACTAGCATTTCTCTTAACTCACAGTAATACTTTTATTAAAATCTTACGAGAACTTATTGTTTATCGATTGCATTTTACTTTTAGAAATTATAATTGCACGTTTATTCGAACGAATTAATTATCCATGACTTTAAATCATTTTCGAATGATTATAGATAATTATTTAAAACATTTGAGATATATCGTAGAGATCTTTATGAAGATAAATTTTTTTTTGATTATTAAACAAATGTCTCGATTGATATATGTATATATGTATATATGTATGTGTGTATTCTTAGCTACGTGACTCACATGGCTAAATCTAGACTTATTGAAAGACATTGGGAGAAAGAGAGGAGGGGGTAGAGTGTCGCGTGATAGAATCGTAACATTGAAGATAAAGAATCAAAGGGAGGGAGAGAAAGGAAATAAAAAAATATAAAGATCGGCTTTACATTTCCTACTCTCTCTCTCTCTTTCTCTTTTTCTCTCTGTTTCTCCCCGTTTCTCTTTTTCTTTTCTTCTCTCCTTCCGAGGAGCGTAATATTCGATAATCGGATTGTGCCATTTTACGGAGAACGCTCGACAATCTAGGTTTAATTTCCTTTCCCTCTTTCCTAACCTCTCTCCTCCCCTCCACTTGCCCATTTCGGCACGTTAAAGCCAAATCTATTTTTAGTTGGTTTACCCTCGTGTTTTAGGCCTTCTTTCTTTCGTCCCGATACGAAAACCGATTAAACGCGCGTGCACCCTTGTCCGTCTCCCTCTCTCTCTCTCTCTCACACTATCTTTTAATTTCAAGCTACCAAATCGAAAAAGTAGCACGCGTTCCTTCGTAGAAAAAGTGAACTTAGTCTGGAACATTCTTAATTACGATCGTGGAAATGTTAGCAGCTAAAAATGTCTTAAAGGAAAAAAGAGAAGAACGAGGTTTGGAAAAGCAACTAAAGAAAAAGAGAAAAAGAGAGAGAAAGAAAGAAAGAGAGAGAGAGAGAAAGAATAGTTTTTCAACGATCCCTTCATAGTAGGAAAAGTGCCTATGACCAAAGTAGGAGGATGTCTCCTTTGTTTTTCCGAGAGCGCGTTCTCTTAGAAAATTTACGAAGTGCTTTCCCTTTGCTATATCTTTCTATTCCCTCCTCTTCTTTTCTCTCTCTCTCTCTCTCTCTCTCTCTCTCTCTTTCTGCCTGTCTGTCTCCCTCTTTTCCACCCTTTGAGAAATGCAAAGGATCATCTTGTACGCGCAAGCGCTTTCCCGATGAATATTTTTTTTCGAGAGAGAAAAAGACAAAGGAGTCGTCTCGCGACGACGCGTTCTTCTCTTTCTTTGAACGAATCTTAATTGCGGCGAGAGACGTTACGGTTCTACGTATCCAAAGTTCTAAGTACGTATTTGTACGCTTTGTCTATGTATGACATAAACGTAAAAAAAAAAAAAAAAAAAAAAAAAAAAAAAAAAGAAGAAAAAGAAGAGAAAAAAGATAATACGTGCATATAATTATTCCATAAAGAATATTTTTCTCATGTGCATTATATGTACGTATATACGTAAAATCTTACGTCCATATATAAGTAAAATATATACGTAAAAGAATCGATCGCCAAGAAAATTCGTCGAATAAAAAAAACCGTAGGAGGAGGAAGGAATGCTTTTCTTTTTTTCTTTCTTTCGTTTTCCTTTTTATAATTCAACGCCATTGATAGAAAAGCAAACCTACGCGTGTTTTAATGTCGTAGCTTAAAAAAACGAAATGTAGTTTTCCTTCTTGGTCTATTAACTGCGTCTCGTGCAAGGCTTATTGTAAAAATTTATGAAAAGACGACGTCCGAGGGTTGCTGCTTTGCTTTTCTCTTCTCGTTCGTTCTCTTTGTATCCCAACTGGTAGTAGGTATATCCTACGCACCGTTCTCTACGATATGTCTACATCTTTCTTTCTGTCAACTAAAAAGAAGCAAAGAGAGAGAGAGAGAGAGAGGGAGTGGGGGAGGGGAGGGAAAGGGAGAGGGAGAGTGAGAGTGAAAGGGACGGAGAGGGAAAAGAGGCAAAAGGGTCCGACAGGAAACGTACAAAGTGCTTCCGCCGCATCGGATCTTCCACGCTTTCGAAGGCGATGGCTCGACCATCGAGAATCGTCCCCGTCCAAAGAAAGAGAGAGAAAGAGAAAGAGAGAGAGAGAGAGAGAGAGAGAAAAAGAGAGAAACCCCTCTTGTTTCACTCGAAAAGCTTTTATAGAA
This sequence comes from Vespa velutina, assembly GCF_912470025.1. Classification (NCBI taxonomy): domain Eukaryota; kingdom Metazoa; phylum Arthropoda; class Insecta; order Hymenoptera; family Vespidae; genus Vespa; species Vespa velutina. Next base: position 919,606 of record NC_062195.1, read on the forward strand.
CGATATCCGAGCATCGAGCTCTCTTCAACGAGCAAAGGGGGAGGAGCTCGTAATTCCTAGTGCAACGAAAGAAAGAAAGAAAAAAGGAAGAAAGAAGGAAGGAAAGAAGGAAGAAAAGAAGCAATGAAAAGATTGGGTAAAAAAGGGTGGAAAAATGTAAAAAATAAATAAATAAAAGAAAAAAAAAAAAAAGAAGAAAAGGTAAGAGAAAAAGAAAAACAAAAGGAAAATAGTGGCACGCTTGTGTTCTAACTTTGAAAAAAAAAGTAAGTATCAACTTCCTAAAGCAAAGTTTAAGTACAGCTTCGATGCGTTTATGAATGAAAAGAAAGAGAGAAAGGGAGAGAAAGAAAGAGAGAAAGAGAGAGAAAGAGAGAAAGAGAGAGGAATTTTTTGTCGAATCGATTGGATGCACGCTCCGTTCTACTCCTGCTTTTGCTCCTGCTCGTGCTTGGCGCCAAGCTAAAAAGGAAGAACCTTTGATCCTTTCAACGGCTTATTATAAACGATGCTGTCCTTTCACGGAAATTTATTAACGACGACTATATGATCAGGACGACGCAATGTCGGAGACTCCAGATAATTGCTCCATTATCGGATGAAAAAACGAGCAAGGGTGATAATAACAAGTGAAAGATGACGAGAAAAACTGCTTACGTAAACATGTTCACGTATCTATCTATCTAAATTCATGTACATGTGTCAAGAGAATGACACGTGATGTTGAGGAACAAAAAACTACATCTATTACTACTACTACTACTACTACTACTACTACTACTACTACTACTATTACTACTACTACTACTACTACTACTACTATTACTACTACTACTACTACTATTACTACTATTACTACTACTACTACTACTACTACTACTACTACTACTACTACTACTACTAATAATAATAATAATAATAATAATAATAATAATAATAATAATAATAATAATAATGTATTTTTAAAAAGAACGAATTGATTTTGTCCAACTTGTCGAAAAAACAAAATTAAAGAGACGTAGAAAAAAGAAAAAAGAAAAAATACTTGGTTGAATCGCGTATAAAGCAGAAATTCTCGCGGCAGAAGTTGACAAATAATCGAGCCTCTTTATCCCGTACGAGTTCTCACCGCGAAAGAACATAAATGAAAACATATATATATGCATATATATATATATATATATATATATATATATATATGTATATATATATATGTATATAAATAGAGAGAGAGAGAGAGAGAGAACACAAAAAAGAACGAGCGTTTTTGTAGAAACAAACGAAGACGCAGAAGACCGTGTAAAGGTGGACAGAGGTTGCGTAGAAGCACCGAGAACGAAAAGCCAGCTCGTTTCTACGCTCTCGACGTATTTTTCAACGCAGGAACGCGTTCCTTTCTACCCTCTAGCAGCCCTCTTCACTCACCCCGTTTACAGCTTTGTACCACGAATTACGAGACTGGTGGTGCTTCTGTATACGACACGTAGTCGTAACGACGAAAGGGGGAAAAGCTCGAGTCTTGAAGCTGGTTAACTTTTTTACTACGGCTCTACGAATTTTCTTCAACCTTCTCCTCCTCTATTTCTATAGCCTCTCCCTTTCGCTCTCCAACCTATTTTTTTTATTTCTCTCTTTTTCTATTTCAATCTAGCTACCTATCTACCTATCTATCTATTTATCTATCCATCTATCTAACTATCTATGTATCTTTTTCTCTTACACATACATTCACGCACACACACACATACACATACGTATACATCTATATGACTTTCCAACACTTCTCTCGCAGAAAATGATTATTCCTCGCTTTACGACCTCCTTCTTGCAGGAGGAAAGCAATGTGTACGGCTTGAGATAGATATAACGTGTATATATATATATATATATATATACATATATATATATATATATATATACATATATATATATATATATATACACATATACACACACATATATATATATATATGTACACACATTTTCCTTTCTCTCTCTTACTCACTATGCGGTCGCAAGCGTGTTCGTGCGTACAAGTATACACACATAGCGACTGGGTACATTTCCCAGAGGCGCTCTAGTCTCTACGTGAATTGCATTAGGAATTCGGAATATCCGGCGAACTTCCTACGCGCTGATCACTTGAGAATTTCAGCAAAGCCCAGGTACGTCGATTCGAAGGAGCTTACACCATAAATTTTCGTCGTACGTGTGTAACGCCCACTTTGGTAACGCCTTCGTATTAAGGATGCACGTTACGAACGACGAGAGGACGAGAGCTTCGAGGACGACGGGATTCACTGTGTCTTTTGATCCCAAGTTTTTCTTCATCTTCTCCTTTCATTCTTTCTTTTTTGTTTCTTTTTTTTTTTCGTTTATTACTGCGCGAATACATTATGTGTTCGTTGGATGTTTGCAGCAAAAAAAAGAAAAAAAAAAAAACATGAAAAGAAAAACAAGAACAGACACAATTTCCTATCAAATATTCTATTCCTATCTATTCATTGAAAATTCGTAAATTCGTCTCGAGAAATTGCTCGTAAATTACTCGAGAATAATCGTATCAATTTGCAAGGATATAATTTAATAAATCAGTCTAAAAGGAATTTTTAATCGGACGCACGTAGACTTAATTTTTTTCACATTTCAAGAATAAAGAATCTCGAGATGGGATGAGAAAGATTTTAGCGCAAAGTGTGCTTGCGCACAGTTGTACGTATGTCTTTGTGTGTGTGTGTGTGTGTGTGTGTGTGCCGCAAATGTCAGAATTTAGTTGAAATCACAGGCGAATATTCGATTCGCATAGTTCCTCGATATCCTCTACGTTCTCAGCGGGAGAACTCGTACGAGAGACACGTAAATGCGAGCGAACGAACGTGGAGACGGAAAGAAAAGCTTCGAAGTCGACGAGAGAACGGTCGGAGCAAGCAAAAAGTTCTCATTTGAATTGCAGAAACAGCAACGCGAACGCGCTCGACCGATTGATTCGTCAAAGCTGAGCAATTACGTCAGAGTACTCGCGAGCAGCTGCAACGCGAAAGAGCTTCTCTATCTATCTTGGTCTCTCTTTCCTTCTCTTCTTTCTTTTTTTTCTTTTTTTCGTGGCGTCAAAACAAAAATTATATAATTAGTATCGCGAGAGAAAGAAAACTGCGTCGGTTGAAAGAGAACGATAAAAAGAGAGAGGGAGAGAGAGAGAAAGAGACAGACAGACAGATAGACAGAGAGAAAAGACAAAATTAAATTACTAAGAGGAGTATAACGGTACAGCACGTAACATTATTTCAAAGAAGTAATTTCCGAGAAGTCGATCTTACTAACAGACGAGAAAAGAGAGAGAGAGAGAGAGAGAGAGAAATAAAATAACTTATTTTATACATGTAGCAGAACCATTAGCCTTGCAAGTTTATAAAAAAGAATATTTGCGTGTATAGCGTACGTGAAAAAAAAAAAGAACAAAAAATGAATTGACAACGGAGTACGAATTGACATTGTATGTACGAAGAAAAGGAATAATTGGGAATGCATGAATGGTCTAATAAAAATGATATGAGCAAAAAAAAGAAAAGAAATCTAAAGGAAAACATATTAGAAAACGATTAGGCAATTTGATCGCGAATTGAAACCGATCGCGATCAGAAATGATTTGTTCCATTTCCTTAATATCAACACATTTTTCTTATTGTTATATACAAAACGTGGATCGATCCTCCCAGAATAGTAACAAAAGCATTCGCATGACTCGCAGCATCTCTCCCCTCGTTTCGCGTTCAAATCACGAATTTAATCTGATTAAACCGTGGAATCGTCGGGAGAGATTCAGTCGCTATGACCAACCCGAACGAGCGGCAGGCAGGTCGCACGGCTTTGGAAAATGCGATAGCTTGGACGAAATTACAAATGCCATAAATTATGATTTAATATATCATACGGGTGGCGTCATTGCACAGGCCGGTGCTCGCTTCGCTCGCTTTAATCGCGTTCCGCTATCGCTCGATAATTCAACGCATCGAATTTGCGGTCCTACCGCGAATCGTTTTAACGATCGCTTGGAGACTTCGTGAAAGCACTTCTGTCTCTCTCTCTCTCTCTCTCTCTCTCTCTCTCTCTATCTCTCTCTTTCTTTCTCTCTCATTCTTTCGATCTGGGAATACCTACGACATAGTCATCTTTTTTTTTTTTTTTAGAATGAACTATAATACCAGAGTAAAGTTAAACATCTGTGACGTCAAATATATCTACCGTTCGATCTCGTATGTGTACATAATATATATATATATATATATATATATATATATATATATAGATGTATATATGTATATGTATATGTATGTATGTATGTATGTATGTATGTATGTATATATATACATATACATATATATAAGTACTTATTCTATCTACCTACGTGCTTCTTTTAATTTGAAGAAACCCCATAAAATGTGGTACGACACTCGAGAGTCACGTTTCGTGCTCGCAAAGCAAGAGTAGAGAAACGCTTTGTCGGCGACGAAAAAGGGATATATAAATAACTCGATCTACCTCGAGGCGTTTATCGTCTCTACGCGCTGTTCTCGTCCTCGTTGTCGTCTGAGTTTGCTGGAGGATGTTTTCCGCGTAAGATAGAAGCAGAGAAACGAAGAAAGAGAGATAATGAGAGAGAGAGAGAGAGAGAGAGAGAGAGAGAGAGAGAGAGAGAGAGAGTAAGGAAAAGGAGAGAGGAAAAAAAAGGAAAAGAAAAAAGAGAAAAAAGAAAAAGAGAAGTGGAAGGAAGAGCACAAACGGTACACTACCACTTGGAGTCCCATAAACAGCAAACTCAAGGCAGAGAAGCGAATTGCTTCTTGTTTGCGTCGTCGAGCTTTTCGAGGTCGAAGTCGAAGCCGTACTCGTCCTTGTTGTCGTCCTTGTCGTCGTCCTCGTCGTTGTTGTCGTTGTTGTCGTTGTTGTAGCGATCGGGAGAATGCGGCGGCGCATGTAAATCTTCGAAAGCGAGGGATTTCAAGCTCCTTGGAATTTCGATACCACGAGAGTTAACCGCTTCGACAGTCGCGAGAACGGCCGATTACGTCAGCGAAAAGCGCGACTTCTCTCTCTCTCTCTCTCTATCTATCTATCTATCCATCTATCCATCTGTCTGTCTATCTCTATCTCTCTCTCTCTCTCTCGTTCCCGATGTCAACCTCGAGTATCCGTTCGAGCCATTACATTTCGTTGCTAACTGTGTCGCGTCACGAGATAAGCGATAAAGTTCAAGCTCGCGTTTATCGCTCGATATATGAAAGAGACAGAGTGCGAAAGAGAGAGAGAGAGAGAGAGAGAGACATAGAGAGAGAGTGAGAGAGAAACATTTCATTCGAAGCCGTTCGTAAAAGCGTGCAGACGTATCGCAGAACGCGTTACGTTTTTCGATATCTCTATACTATTTACTTGTTTCTTTAGTGAACTTATATATACATTTATACATATATATATACATAAATATATATATATATATATATTTCCACGAGTGGAAATATTTTCAAAGTGCTCGCTACGCGTCTCGCGAATTCCTTGCTTACTTTATTTCTTCCTCCTCGCTAAAGTAAACCGAGCGAATAAATATAAAAGAGTAGTTCTCGTAGTTCTCTTCGACTGATGCGCTATCGTGTTCGAAAATCCATTTGCTATCTTCCGATCGCAGCCCCTGAAGCTCGAATGTATGTATATGGTGTGTATACGTGTATATATATATATATATATATATATATATATATGTATGTATGTATGTATATATAATATATGAAAAACAACGCAGTCACATGAGTACGGCGCGAATTTTCCGAAAAATTGCCATGCGTTATAAATATCTTTCGATTCGTTCGATAGCCTCTGGACCATGAGTTTTTTCTTTTTTTTTTTCTTTTTTTTTTTTTTTTTGTTGGCATGCATAAACAGCCTCCGTTAATCCATGAAAAATGTTATCACGAAAACAGAATCATAATACGCGTCGATGGCCACGTTATTATAATTTACGCCTGCGAGCTTCTACAATATATATTTATAAATATATACCTGTCTCACTCTCTGTATAATTTTTAGCGATTCCTCGGAGTAAGAATAAAATTATATTTCGTTCGATAAATTCGTTTCGATAAAGATCGTGATTTTGTGTTTTCTTTTTTTACGCCTCTTTTCATATTAAATATAATATATAGCATATACTATAATATAACGATTACGTTGCTTAAATATAAAAAAAGTATGTACTTACTTGTATTAATATAAAATACAATATAATTTAGGTTATAACGCTTATGACTCGTACGATGTTCATCCTGCTACGATCTAATTGCGACTGATACAGGCTAAACATAATACACAAGTACACAAAGGTACAAAGAAATCAATATTGTTGATCGATCACGTTATCTCTCCCGACATTTATATAAATATATTCTAATATATCGCAAACCCTAGATCAATACGAAATGTTATAACTTTTTTTTTCTTTTTCTTTTTCTTTTTCTCACGAAATTTACTTACTATCTTCTTCAACGATCCCAAAGTTGTTTCTACTCGACGACTTCGGTTTACGAAGCCGTTCTATCAATTTTTGTAAGCTATCAGCGTAACTAATCGTCCTGGTCGACAGGAGCCGTCGACTTTGTAACGTCGTTTATTCGCTGCGGTAGAAAAGAAGGCGCGTCGTCGTCGTCGTCGTCGTCGTCGATGGTGACACGAAACGACGAGACTTTTCCGAAGAAACTCGTCGAGTCGATTGATCGATCGTCGTGATTCGCGAGAGTGTCTTTTCAAAGTCGGTGATTGCTTTCTCTGGCATAGATCGATACTTCATTTTGCAAGTTTTATTTCAAAACGATTATAATGATTAATTAAATCGACTATTAGTCTCGAAACTTTAAACTATTAATATCGAACGTGAAAAACCTAAATTTAAAGTTTAAATGATTGAAAGAGAAAAATGGGGACGAAAATAAGAAAAATAAATGAGGAAGAAAATAAGAGGAGGTAGCGTAGTTCGTTATATAGGGTGGTCTCGGGAATGTATAACGAAAGATCGAGAAGCGAGCCAACCGGCAAGAGTAATGCGAGCAGAGTGAGGCCGCGTAACGCTTTAAAGACTTTCAAAACTCCCGCCGTAAATTACGCGTACCGACGATTACGTCGAGTACCCAACCGTCGGCTTGCCTTTTGCTTTTCGCTTTACCCCTTTCTCTGCCATCGCTTGGTTCGTCCATTGACGAAGAAAAACGAGCCGTAAATATTAAGTTTCAAACCTCTCGGACTTTTTAATACGCACGCTCGTATACGCTCGTGCATATGTATATACATATATATATATATATATATATATATATGTTTGTGTGTACATACGTATGTATGTATTTATGTAAGCTATGAATTTCTTTATACATATAAACATGAAAGAAATAGTTCTCTCGTTTTCTCGACTCTCCTTTCGCAAAACGACGAAGAGCGAAGACATTTCCTTTTTCCTTTTTTTTTTTCCTTTTCTTCTTTTTTTATTTTTTCCATCTTCAATTTTTAATCTCGAAGAGAGTAACTCGAAGGAAAAAGAGGAAAAGGTAGCGTTTTCCTCGATGTGTTTTACTTTCAAAGTTATCATTTTTCTAATTCCAAATCTATTTAGTTGCTTTTATCATTTTTCTTATGTTAGAGGGATAGAAGTAGAAACGCGTCTAACTTTGTCTCAAAAAGTCTTGCGGAAAATTAATTTCGTAAGACGTGAATGTGAGAAGAGAACGAAGAGAAAAATAGAGATAAAAGAGAGAAGAGGACGCATTTCTCCAATGATTTTCCGCCACGTTTCCCTCTAAAGCCATGACGCAGTAATTCGAAATTAATTATATTATTATTCGTTATCGCGAACGTCGAGGCATCTCTATCTCTCTGCAGTGTACTCGTCAACGTTGTTACAACATCGTAGTTGGTCGACTCCACTCTCTCTCTCTCTCTCTCTCTCGTCTCGTTAATAGACTTCGATCGATGAAAGCTAATTGAAAAACGGTCGATGTCCATCGGTCGCCGTATTAATTACATTATTATACCTATGTGTGTACCGTAGTATATTTCTACCCCGAGAGAAACAACATCTATGTTTGTCCTTTGTCTTTACGAAATGAGAGATGATGGGCTACGTTAGACAAAAAGTGGAAATCGATCGAGATTACTCCAAAAAGGGAAGTTCTTGTTTTGTTTTGTTTTGTTTTGTTTTGTTTTGTTTTGTTTTGTTTTGTTTTGTTTTGTTTTGTTTTGTTTTAAAGATTACAAGAATTTTATTATTGAACGATCTGAGAGGGAAAAAAAAATAAATCCGACGAAATTCCTTTTTTTTTTCCTTCCTTCTTTTTTTGTAACCGACGTTTTCGTGCGATGCGATATTAAAGCATATTCTGGGAGATATGAATTTTCGCTACAAAAAAGGAAAAAGAAAAAAGAAAAAAAGAAAAAAAAAATAAATAAAAAGAAAAAAATGAAAAAAAGTGAAAAGAAAAAAGAAAAAAAAAAAAAAATGAAAAAAGTGAAAAGAAAAAAGAAAAAAAGAAAAGTCGGAGATCATCCTTCTTCGTTAAAACAAGCTTTCTCTAGCGATACGAATGAAACGCGACAAGCTCGCGTTTTCCGTTTCGACCGCGATTAGCCGTCTTTTTTACGCGAATCGAGCAACAGATATTTACCCCCAACCCCATTCTCTCTCGCTCTCTCTCTCTCTCTCCCTCTCTGTCTCTTTCTCTCGCTTGCTCTTTTCCTCTTATTCTATCCTTCTTTTTTTTTCTCCTTCTTCTTCTCTCTTCAACCAGCGTTCTCTTCCTACCATTCTCAACGGTGAACATCGCCGACCAACGAACGTTTTAAAATTAATACGGTTGTGGGAAGATTAAATCCGAACGTGGTTAAAGCCGAACAAAAACTTTTAATCGGAATTGAACTAATCGCATCTACCATAAAATCCGTTATAATCCGATTAAATAATTCCTACTCTCGGTAGATAGGTAGGTTAGATACGTACGTACGTACGTACGGTACGTACGTAACTATGGTAGTGATACTCTTCTTCCCTTAAATATGATGAATCTCATCCCGTTTTTTTCCTCATCAACGTTTCCTTATTGCCCATTTAAAATCCTTGAGAAATTGAGCGCATCGAGACATCTCTTTCTATATACTTATATCTTTCTCCATTCTCTATGAACAATTTACTAGGAAATTTCATGCAAACAAGAAGAATTCTTCATTAATGAATATGATAACGCCATAGGATTACACATAGTAAATATATGTATGTATTTGAACGATTCTCAAGCTATGTAAATTCTCGAATCACGTTTCGTACGCGTTATTGTTATCCGACCGCTACGATCGTACGTTTAATCGTCAGCAAATTTATCATTACTATTATTATCATCATCATCCTCATCATCATCATTATCATTATTATTATTATTGTTATTGTTATTGTTGTTGTTGTTGTTGATGTTGTTGTTGTTGTTGTTGTTATTGTTGTTTTTGTTATTATTGTTACTACTATTATTATTATTATTATTATAATTATTATTTATATGTTGTACTTAACACGCTTTATGCTAATATCCCGTTAAATATTTCATCCTGTTGCTCGTTCTCTCATAGCGGAGATCACCGTGATGATTCATTAACAACTGCTCGCTAAACTCACGGACTCGACCGAAAATACGCGCGAGCATTACGAACGATTAAAGCATCGTCATTATCTCGAGGCTTCGTTGCGAGAACGATATTTGCGCGCGAATTCAAATTCCCTTAGCCTGCGTTATAATAATAATAACAGTAGTAGTAGTAGTAGTAGTAGTAGTAGTAGTAGTAGTAGTAGTAGTAGTAGTAGTAGTAGTAGTAGTAGTAGTAGTAGTAGTAGTAGTAGTAGTAGTAGTAGTAGAAGTAGTAGTTGGCGACAATGTAGTGAACGCGAGTTATAATACAAAACAACAAAATAATCCACTTTCTTTTATCTAACAAACTGTGCAATCTTCTCGGTACGCTGACCATTCTGGGTACATAGATAATACTACTCATCCATTATTGTGTTATACAAAATCGCATTATACATCCATCCTCCCGGTTAAGGATTAATGCAACGTACCTCTTTCTCTATCTCTCTCTCTCTCTCTCTCTCTCTCTCTCTCTCTCTCTCTCTCTCTCTCTCTCTCTGTCGCAATTCTATCTATCTCCTTCTATCGTCCGAGTACGTCGCATTATAATGAACGAACGGAACGCTCGCGGGCGTAGATGGGTCGCAAATCCAATCAGATCTCGCTTTGGTAATTCTCTGTTAGGTGAGCCATGAACGTTGAAAGTAGTTTAAACAAGGGATAAAAAATATGAAGACAAAAAACTGAATATATATATATATATATATATGTGTGTGTATGTATATATGTATGTATATATAATATTTGTGGATAGGATATTGCAAAAAAAGAATATGCAAAAGAAGAAGAGGAAAGAAGAATGAGGAGGAGGAGAAATCACTGGTGGTTTTGCTTCTTCTCGTTTATTTCTTTCATAACGCGTCAAATTAGAGCCAAGGAAATGGCGTAAAAAAGCAAACGAGGAAGAAAACGGAAAAAGTGGCATGTCGAATAAATCGTATTTCCTTTCGCGTTTTATCAATGCGATTCTTCTTTCTTTCTTTCGTACGATATGTTTCCTCCATGGGAACGTTAGCTTTCCGCGAGATATCGAAAACGAATCCGTTGAAAATCGATCTCTGGTCGTTGCCTCAATAAAACTTGTGCCGTTACAAGGATACAACGTGTAACATACATATATATATATATATATATATATATACATATATATATACATATGTGTAGGTAATTCACGACTATCGCGAAGGACGTTTGCTTAAAACTTATATGTATGTGTATTGCTCGTGACTGTCATCGGGATGGACGACGATAAATATATTGTAACATCTAAGTACATATACATATATATATATACACATAACATATATATGTATACCTTGTCATAAACATGTACATAAATATATATATACATATACACACGTATAAAGCTTAAGTAACAGTAGACGAGGGCTATCAAATTATAAAGTTTATACCGTAATATCGTGGGGAGAAGAGAAATTTGAAGAAATGCGATACAATTTACCGTTAGGGTAAATCCGTCTAATACCAAGCTATTTTGTGAACGAGATAAACCGTATCAATTTACTCCCCCTTCCAAAAAAATATCAATATCTTGATTTAATATTATGAACAAACGATTACTTTCCTATTCCATTTTGGAATTGGCAACCAATCGTTTTCCATTGATACGATCGAACTTTATAATATCAATTAGTAAAGTCTATATATATATATATATATATATGTGTGTGTGTGTGTGTTTGTGTGTGTGTATACACACGCATATACATATTTTTTATTTTGAAATATGTTGATAACGGGATGAAGATAATGCGTCCCTAATGAAGTTTTCCTTCTAATCACTAATAATCGAATAAAACGTGTTTTATACGAGCTCATTATACGATATAATATGGAAGCTTGTAAAAAAATTTGAAGAAATAAGTATCGAATATTCGCCATTATTTTCTTTGAAAAGATATCCACCATCTATCTCGTCTCATGTCGATCGGCTTTCGAAAACCTTTCTGAAACACCTGCCACCATATTCTTTGTCCTTTACTTTTTTTTATTCCCAATATAGATACAGAAAGTTTTGAAACACGAAACGCTTGAAATATTACATTGACGTTAGAGATATTTATATAGCCGTGTGCATGTGTGCGTGTATGGATTCGTCGTAGATATTTCCAATAGTTTTTGGTAACCTAAAAGGGATAGATAAATCAAAATACAAAGAAAAAAGTTTCAACGTGCGATTCGCATTAAAATAGTATATTAAAAAACAATCACTATAAATACAATCGTTCGAATAAGAAACGCGTTATCTTTTATTTATCTATCTATTAATTCTATTCATCCATCTATTAATCTTTCTGTCTATGCCTACGTCATAACATAGAATGCACATACATAAACGATAAAAAGAAAGATAGAGAGAGAGAGAGAGAGAGAGAGAGAGAGAGAGAGAGAGAGAGAGAGAGAGAGAGAGAGAGAGAGAGAGAGAGAGAAGACAAAAGAGAAAAGAAGATAGAAAGCCGAACGATATAGCAGAATTTTATAACGTCCACGTTAAAACTTTCAAAGTCACCAGGCCCGAGTATAGCGAAGCGATATCCACTTTGTACCGACGATATTATCCCGCGGGGTAAAATGTAACCATAATATTAAAATTACGAGAGAGAGAGAGAGAGAGAGAGAGAATGGTAGGAGAGGTGGCTGGCAAAGAAGAAGAGACGACTCGTTTGCCGAAAAAAGGAAAAAAAAGGAGAGAGAGAGAGAGAGAGAGAGAGAGAGAGAGAGAGAGAAATAGAAGTAGAAGAAGAAGAAATGGTGAGGGGAAAAAAATTAGCCGAGAAGAAGAGAAAAAGGAAGGAAAAAGAAAAAAATCAAGAGGGGGCAAAAAACAAAAGAACGGGAAAAGAGAAAAAGAAAGAGAGAAGAAGGTTGATAAAAAAAAAAAAAAAAAAAAAAAAAAAAGAAAGAAAGAAAAAAAAAAGAAATAAAAAAAAATAAAAAAAGAAAAGAAAAATAAAAGAAAAAACACGTGCGCGCGTACTCGTACATTCTTCGCCAACAGCATCGGCGATGGTATCATCGAGCTCTTTTTTCTTTATCTTCATCCCCGTCCCACCGCCCTTTTACTACATAAACCTCGCACCTACTATCGCGTGCGTGCGCGCACGTGAAAGCGGGGTTAACGACGTTCGGTCTCGTCAAAAGACTCGTCCCGCCGGTACGTACTAATATTCGCATGTATTATGTATAAGCGAGCGTGCACAATGACGAGAGCCAGTGCCGAGAAATTGCCGAGGCTGTTTCGATACTCCCCTTTGGAACCCCCTTCTCATCTCTATCCCCTTTCTGGATCACCACCGAGCTCGTAGCAGCATCCACATAGGGTATCCTCTTCCCCATTCCTGGGTTCGCGATGGACCCCCTCCCTCAGTTTCCTCCATATATCCATCTCTATCTGCCTACCTAATCTTTTTTTCTCTCTCCTCCTCCTCCTCCTCTGCCTCCACCGCCACCCGGACCTCCCGCCAGGCAGCACCTATCTCGCTGGTTGGATATACCGTTGGTCGGGGGAATGCGTTAGCATACTGACGAGAACGAAAGTCCCGTTGGTGATGCTGCTAGATGGTCCACACCCATGGAGAAAGGTTTACGAAGGCAAACCGATGTAACGAATGCAGAAACCGGTGAGTGAGAAAAGCGCGAGGAGTTAGAACGAGCGGAGGGAATGAAGAGAGAGAGAGAGAGAGAGAGAGAAAGAGAGAGAATAAGCAGACGCGTTACGGTATAACGAAGTTAGCAAAAGTACCGTACGGTACCGTACCGTATGCTCGCTAGGTAGTAGTGGTTGCGTTGCTGTTAACATACTCTGTTTCGTGGAAATCCAGAAAGCAGAAATAATACGGAGACAGTGATGGAGAACAACCTGTCTTTCGACGTGTATTATCTATTCTGAAACGCGTAAGAGGACGGATAATAAATTTAGAATACATTTATACCCATTTACTTACTTATTTACTTGTTTACTTATTTACTTAACCATCCGTGGCAATGGAGTGTGATGTGCGGCCCGTTTGCCAAAGATATTAATTTAGCAATTATGTCCAGTGAGATTATAAAATAGCAAGTTATATAAAAATCTTTCTTTTTTTTTTCTTTTTTTTTTTTTTTTTTTTTTCATTTTTCCAGAAACGAAATGAAAATTATGCGCTTCCGCGACGTTCGGAATGTAAATGAATCTGACTGCGGGAAGAATAGACCCCAACTGTAATGCTCCACGGATTATTTTCCATATACGTAGGGAAATGTACTTGTTAAGGGTTCGACGAAGTCTATATACTAGTTTCAGTACGAACAACGACACGATCCACGTCGTTAGATCGAATTAACGAGTCGTTCCTATCTTCTCGTCTGAAAACGAAAGAGGACGAATTTGCGAAATCTCGTTGTACACAATGCGTATCGTGCGAGTACTCAACATTTACTATCTCTTTCTTTTTTTCTTTCTTTTTCCCTCTTTCTCTCTCTTTTTTTTTTGTACACGTAGAGTTTGACAATGACGACGACGACAACGACGACATGGTTATTGTTGGGCGACATGGTTCGGCGATAACACCATACCATCAAAAAACTTCCCCTGACTACGTTTCGCAAAAGTAACAACAAGAGTAACAACGAAAATTCGCTCTTTCATGGATATATATATATATATATATATATATATATATATATATATATATAAAGAAAAAGAAAAGAAAAAAAAGGAAAAAAAAAGAAAGAAAAAAAGGCCGGAAGCCTGGCACGCACATACGTACTTTCTATATACATATATGTACATGTATATATATATATATATATATATATATAACTATATATATATATATAGTTACGTTAGAGTATGGGGTGGATTTTTAATGGACGAATATATAGATCCCCACAGTGCTCCCTTTTGCCTGCTCATCATTAAAGTTGCAAGCTTTAATTTCGAAATGTAAACATTTTCCGAAAACAAATGAACGATCGTCTATCAATATTAATACATACGCATATATGTTGTATACGTACCCCATGTATTATTATTCGCTTTTAGAAAATTCGACGACTTACAATCTATAATGCAACGGAGAACGAGCGATCATCGCTAGACAACGTAATTAATTGGATCATCAATTTTTTCTACGTAACGTTTTATCTACGACGATGTGAAAAGAACTGAAAAAAAAACAAATAAAAAATACGAAACTTTAATTTAATCAAAAAATATTTAATTAGAATAGTTAACAAAAGAAAAAAAAAAATTGTTCAATCGCCGTTGGTATCTATCTTATTGTTAAATAAATACGAGTTTGTTCGATCATATTTCATTACGTAGCGTCGATATATACAAAAGTCGGTCATTGAGGAGGAGAAACAAAAAAAATAACAACGACGTTATAACGAGTTTATTAAAATGCACAAAATTTCCGCGTCGAACGTTTAATTACTGTAAAAAGCAAAACGTTTCAACTACTGCATGACAATGGGATCCTACCGCAGAATGCAACGTTTTCATATTTTCTGTATCTGTATATGTGTATGTTTTCCTCTTTTTTTTTTGTCTTTTTTATTCTTTTTTCATTTTGGATGACGAAATGTCTCATTATCGTTAAAAACAAAAACGCGATTATTACTTCTCTTTTCCTTTTTTTTCTCTCTCTCTCTCTTTTTCTACTTAAAATCGCCAGACAAACAAATTCCCCTATTCATTTAAATATAACCTTCGCTTATTTCATTATCTAATAAAAATAATTTTTTCTCTTCTTCGTAAACGATAAAAAATAATAATAATAATAATAAAAAAGAGAAGAAGATATTTTATTACAAAACTCGTTATCAAATTATAACCGTACGATTTCTCGTCGATTCAAAGGAGTCGTTGTAATCTCGTTACCGCGATAAATCGAATTCGATGACGAATAATATCGTTAACGCGATAAAGTTACGACATATTGTCTAACCTCGTAAATCTTCCATTCCCTTTCGTTTCTCTACTTACCAACAGAAACCACCACCACCACCAGCAGGCAACCAACCATTCCATTTACCATGGGTAACACCTCGTTGCGGTAAAGTCGTACTTATACGTCGTTAATTAAAATTTATGCGTCTAACGATATTACTTCAACGAAACGATAAAATGATATCGCGCAAACAGTTTTCTTCGACGTCGGCGTCCTACTTTACTTCGTTTTCATTTTCTTTTATTTATTTATTTGTTTCCCTCTCTTTCTTTTCGTGAAAATAAAAAAAAAGAAGGAAAGAAAGAAAGATCGCACACGTATCGTTGACAAAACGAGATTAGAAGATCATTTATTGGCCGATTCGTTTCACATTGGAAAGATAAAGTTTCCAAGGGAATGTAGACCACTTACGAAATTTAAAGAATAATTAAAAAAGTTTGTCGAAATCGGACGTGGATCTTCGATATTTTCTTTTGTCTCTATCTTCTTTATACTCTCTCTCTCTCCCTCTCTCTCTCTCTTATTATATATATATATATATCTTTCTCGTCTTTTTACGAATAGTTCGAAGAGATCTCGAGACACGTCGAAAGAAAGTATACCTTTCTACGTCTACCGATGAAAGTTTGAGAGGGAAGCTTCAGCAAACTGCCAATTTCGCTTACCACCTCCGTCCTTTCAAAAGAATCACTTTGATTCGAGTTCCGATCGATCTCGCGAGAAAACTCCGAGAATACTCGATTCGTTTCGTACTAGACCCTTCCATATCGCGCTCTTTATCGAAATAGAAAGGTTGATCCGAATCATTTCTTAACCTATTTGCCGAATAGTGTAGATACGTAGGTACGTACTTTCTCGTTCAAATAAAGATAAAAAAGAACATATATATTTTCTATTAACTATATAAATATAACAATAGATTTCATTCCTTGAAATTTGATATATCAAAAGAAAACGTTTTTATAAAAGGATCTATCGTTTGTAAAATGTTAAGATTTATGGATATGGATACCTATCAAGGAAATGTCAAGTATTCGATTATGGTCTCTGGACTTTCCCATTAAACTCCGACGCAACGCACTAGCATTATACGATTAATGTTTCATCCGTCCATCGCTATCGATAATTAACCGACTACAGAGGATATGTAATTAGTAACGGTTCACTTTATTGCACGGGTTATGGCAGGAGAGGTTACGTCGAAAGGTACGTTCGATATTACATTCGACGTAGAAACCGAGTGCCACCGGCTCTCTCTCTTTCACACACACACACACACACACGCGCATATATATATATATATATATATATATACGCACCACGTACTCATTCAACCGATAGGCCAATACTATCTCGACGTTCGCCATTAGCGATAGCTCGCTTGCGCGCACTCACTACCAACCAAACCCGCATTCTCTCGCGTTCTCCACCAACACAATAGAATTACTAGAAGTACAGCCGCCCGAAGGCTTCTATCTCTCTCTCTCTCTCTCTCTCTCCTCTCTCTCTCTTTCTCTGTCTCTCTCTCTCTCTCTTTCTCTCTCTGTCCTCTCTTGCTCTCTGTCTCTTCGTCTCTCACACACTCCTCCCACTCTCTTGCTACAATTTGTATTTGTATAGTACAATGTACAAATGCAAAACTAGATGCCACGATGTCGATGAAAATGACGACATGGTAACTGTTGTTGTCTGGGCAAACGCAGCTGCGACTACTGCGTTTCAGTTCTCAATGAAAATACAGTTTTTCACCCGTGATCCTGGGAAAACTTCAAGCTGTATACCAAAAACCTTTATCCTTTTACGAAAAGTATTTCCTTGTTTTTTTCTTTTCTCTTTTTACTCTCTTTTTTTATTTCTATTATGATTTATTTCGGGCCAGGCAAAAAAAAAAAAAAAAAAAAAAACAAGAAAAAATTCAATTTCCCGTTACTCTCGATCGTTCATCGTAAGAATATCGTTCTATTATTCGTGATTGAAATAAACCGCTCGTACAATCGTATACACTATTCTTTTTATCTTTTTGTTAACTTTGACTTTACGAATTTACCACTGAATCCTTTACCAATTTTTCTCTATCTCGCGAAGCGACGTCGGCAAAAATCAACCTGTGGATTCGTCCCGTTAAAACGCATACCGCCTACTACCACTAGCAAAGGCAACAGCAATAGTAGAGGGTGACATTCTCACTTGCTCATACTCTTTCATTCTCTGTTGCGCCCGCGCGAGTTTCTACATCAATAAAATCATGGATTCCAAGAGAATAAAAACGTTTTCAGTCCTTTCTACTTTAGATCGAGTGGAAAATGGCGGGACTCGTAAAACGCATCCCTTCTAATGCAGGATTAGCAAAAAATTGCACCATCTGGGAAAGAAGATGAAAAGAGAGAAAGAAGAACGGGAAAAATAAGAAGTAGAGGAGGAGAAAGAGGACAAGGAGGAAGAAGAAGAGAAAGAAGAAGAAAAACAGCACCAGCAGCAGAATCCTCAACGTCCTTGTTGTCGTCGTCGTCGTCATCGTCGTCGTCGTCGTCGTCGTCGTCGTCGTTGCAACGAAGCACGCGGCGATACAGATGCGATAAAAACGCAACCGTGGAAACTCACGGAAATGTCCGTAGTCAAGGGAGTAGTCAAGGCAACGCTCGCCGGTTTATTTCGTGCCACGGCTAAATTACTGCCAACGCCGAGGAGCTCGGAAACTGATGAAAGAAAAAGTAACGACGGAACAAAAAGCGTGTTCGACCAAGGAAAAGAAGAAAAAAGAAGAAAGATAGCAAGTGAGAGAGAGAGAGAGAGAGAGAGAGAGAGAAGGAAAGGAAAGTATGCGTCTCTTCAATGACGGTTACATACCTCTCGCTATCTTTCCTCCCTCTTCTCGTTCTTGCGGAAGGACAAGGGTAAAACGGAAGAGAGAAAGAGACTGCGTACGTTTCACTGTTGAAACGGCCAACAATGGCGCACAAATGTCGTTAATTACAAGCTCGGGGAACGCAAACTTTTGAGCTCACGGTCTGCCGCCCTTGGACCCTCATCCGCGTTTGTAATTAATGTCGCTTTTACGTAGAAACTCAGGGGTGAGTGAGAGTACGAAAAGAAGGAGTAGAGAAAGAGAGAGAGAGAGAGAGAAAGAGAGAGTGCGAAATTCCAACGAACAGAAGTCGCAATACGTGGCCGCATCTGACTACTTTTATTCTCGTAATGTGCATGTGTAAAATCTTGAAACGAGTCCTCCGCCCGATAGATGCGAAAGCAAACGCGTAAAACGGAATACGATGTGTCGTATGGAAAAGGACGCGTAAGAGATTCGAGCTTGGCCTCCTTTTCTCTGCGCATGGTAAGTATATATTCAGAGAAAATGTATGCGTAAGAGAGAGAGAGCGAGAGAGAGAGAGAGAGAAGAGAAGAGAGAGAAGTATGCGTTTGTTCCTCGAGTAGCATCCTAGCAACCCCTGACGCCTGCTAACAATGGAGATCGTACTGACTTTCCTTCTCTCTATTCTTCCTCTCTCTCTCTCTCTCTCTCTCTCTCTCTCTCTCTTTAGTTGTCCTTCTTTTCTCGAGAAAAAGAGATGTAGAGAACGAGTGAGACCTCTTCTGACGATCCAGAGAGACGAGAATCCTAGAAACGTCGCAGCATCTCCGTGGAAAAAAAAAAAAAAAAGAAAAAAAGGTTGACGCCTTCGTCGACTCTTCTCTCGCTGCAGCAAAACGGACTTTTGTCCGTACGTAGAGTCTGCGACATGAGACACGAGGAGAACTCGGTTAGGCCGACCTCGATAGCGAACGTCGACTCGAGATCTCTAACTTGCATATATATATATATACGTCAATGTATGTAGGTAAGTATGTACGTGTCTACCTATTTGTAGAATCTGCCTTCTAATCCGCGCCCATCACTTTTTTTCGTCTCTTTTCTTTTCTTTTCCTTTTTTCCTTGTTTTTTTTTTCTTTCTTTCTTTCTTTCTTTTCCTTCAAGTGATAGCCGTTCTCAAATAGGACACATATAGGACGAACTTACTAAAATCCTCCAACATATCTCTCTCTCTCTCTCTCTCTCTCTCTCTCTCTCTCTCTCTCTCTGATTTCATCATTCGTGCTCGATTGTTATATAATTTCGAGGCGAATATCAACGGAAAATCGTCAGAAAACGACCGCAGATATTTTATTCCGACGGTCCATTTTCGAAATGATATGTAAATTTTCTGTTCTTATCGGCAATGCCAAAGCATTACCCGCGTATTGTCCGTACCAATGTTGACATTCGCTTACGGAAATGGAAAACTAAAATGTGTTATATCGTAAAACGATGCATTCGGACTAGGATGACAATGTCATGGTTAACATTATGGACGTTCAATCGTTTCGATCGTACGAGTAAAGTCACTCACGCTGCTTTCACCATAAGCAAAGAAGCACAATGCTTTCGAAGATTCGTTGAAATCCTTCAACATATATTTCGAAATTATTCAGAATGTCTATGTATTTACATAGCCCGTTTTCGAAAGTAGAGAGAGAGAAAGAGAGAGAGAGAGAGAGAAGGAGAAAACTAGGGCACATTTTAAGCGAGTATAATTTTGCCTTTCACTATTGGCATATCAAATTTATCGTTCATTTTATTTAACGTTATTTATAACAACAACAACTACAACAACAATATATATATATATATATATATGTATGTATAAAAAATATATATAAAATGAGCGAGATATGATAGAAATGAGAGAGGGAGAGAGAGAGAGAGAGAGAAAAAGAAGGAAGACAAGGGCGGGGAGAAAGGGGGCAACGTGACACGGTGGTAGGAAAAGCGCGTACAGTTTGTGACAATGGTTATCAATCACGAATATAAAGTGGCTCGTAAAGCACTGGCTTATCCTTCCTCTTCGAAATATCATGAAGCTCCGACGAACGCGATATTTGCATCGTTGCATATCGAGGCAACGTGTTTGCCATGTAAAATGTGCAGCACGCCAAGCTGGAATCTGTGAAGGGAATGAGTGAGTAAATGTGAGAGAGAGAGGAAGAGAGAGAGAGAGAAAGAGAGAGGACGATAGTACCCCGCGCAAACGTATACACCATTTATATGCGTTCCTATCACGCGACGTAAAATTATATATCGTCGAAGTACGACGAATGAATTTTACGAGGTGCTACAGAATGGAGGGAAGGTTGACAGGGGCGGGGCAATAGTGGGAAGACAGTTTGAGGATAGAAGCCGGAGGTGGGATTTAATTGTCGTCGTCGTCATCGTTGTCGTCGTCGGCGTCGTCGTCGTCGTCGTCGTCGTCGTCGTCGTCATCATCGTCGGAGTCTTCGTTGATATATAAACCGGGCACGCCTTGTTAAGAGTAATGCCACTAATATTTTCTTCCGCGTAGAGCAAACGATGAAGTCGTTACGTTGGACCAACGCCAAGCTCTAATTTCGCGCAGTTTCGCTAGCTGGAGGAGAGAGAGCTGGAGCAGAGAAAGATCTGAAGATAGTGTATGAGAAGAAAGAGAAAGAAAGAGAGAGAGGGGGAGGGGATATTAAACAGATGGAGGAAAAGGAGAGAATAATAATAATAATAATAATAATAATAGTAATAATAATAATAATAATAATAATCGGCAAAAACAAGGACGTGTTGCAGAGTATTCGTCATCGTTGACCGAAAACACAGGGGAATAAGCGGAACGTACATATCTACGTCTATATACAAGCAACGAGAGTAGTTAGTGCATCCAACCAGATTCTGCTTTCGTTCTATTACATACGGAATATTAGGTCACGCACCGAAGTTTATATACCAACTGGCAGATTAACGATCATCGTGTCGACAACCTCGAGGCACCAGGATTCAACTTTTAATTAAATAAAGTCAAACCGACTCTAGTATCTAAGACGAGTTTCAAAAACATTTCGTAAATTAATCCTTCGAACTTTTCACTTTTTTTTATCTCCTCTTGAGAATCATTCTTTCTGTTTTCTTTTTCTTTTTTTTTTTTTTTTTTTTCTTCTTCTTCTTCTTTTTCCTTTTACCTTTACACTCGTAAACGATAATTTGACGAACGATATAAAGTAACGAAAAGAGAAGGAAAAAAATACATACATAAGATACTTAGATCTTATTTAAAAGAATTTCTCTTCCCGAGGTCAATATCTCGTGAGCACACAGTGCCAAGGGAATTCCTAGGGAATTTGGTAGCACCCGAGAGCAGGGAAAACGAGCTCCATTCGTCGATCGATTCGATAGGTGATTCCATCGAAATAGCTTGGATTCGTACAAGATAGTGTCGATGGGTTCGCCTTCTCGGCTTTTACTTAGTCAGCTCTTTCTCTTTCTCTCTCTCTCTCTCTCTCTCTCTCTCTCTTTTTCTCTATCTTTCTTTTCTTGCTCTTCTTCGAAACTTAGAAGTGTTCTCTCGAAAGTCGCGAAACGACGTAAGAGCAGAAGTCGATTTCGATGTTACCCCGAATGAAAAATCTCATTAAGCTGGAAACGTTGCTTATATTTCGCGTAATTACTCGCTTGTAACAAGCTAGTTTCGTTAGAACGAATGAAAATGTTGTTTCTTTTTCTTTTGCCTTTTTTTTTTTTTTCTTTTTTCTTTTTTTTTTTTTTTTTCTTTTCTTTTTACCTCTCCCAACTTTCTTCACGATCGTTCTCTACTCTGTAAATGAATTTCAAAAGTAATTTCAAATAATATTAATATGCAAAAAGTTAGAACATAGACATTACGAAAGGGTAAAAAAGTTAACGTTATAGAAGAAACGTAGAAAATCGTATCGTTGACCTAGGTCAATAATCCTTTTTATATAGCAACGAACGAATTTCTATATCAAATAAGATAAAAAAGAAAACGATGATGGACATCGATGTCCCTTCTCTTTCTTCTTCTGTCCTATTCTATTTCAAAGGTGACGAATCGTCGCTTCTCGTCGGAAAAACGTAATAATTCTCTCCCCCCCCCTCCTCCTCCCTCCCTCCTCATTCCCAGAGTTACATCGTACATATATTATACATATATACACATATGATGTAACTCGTATGAATGCAACGCAAAGTCGAAGAAAATTCACGTTTAAAAGAAGAAGAAAGAAAGAAAGAAGAATAACGAGCGAAGAAAAAGGAAAAAGAAGAAGAAGAAGAAATGGGAGGAAATGGTTCGGAACGATTTATGTATAATGTCCGCTTTAAGTATTAAAGTAGCGTAATTTGCGGTCGTACTATCGCCAAAACGATATTCGTTCGCGGTTGAATATTACGAGGACAAAGGGCGAAACAATGCCAAGTACGGAGAAGATGCATCCAAAATTTATATTGACATTTCTATCAGATGAGAAATATAGATTTTTGTCGAATTTGCGGACCACTTCTCGTCATTGAAATTCATTAATTTCCAAAAGAGTTTTACAATGCCACGGTTCAAAAAGTGACTTTGTATATCACTAACATAGTTATATACCTATTTATACATACATATATATATATATATATATATATATATGTCTATCTATGTTATATCGGCATTGTTCGATGGTCGTTTCTATATCCGAAAGAAAAGAAGATTATATTTGGCCATCCATTAACTCGTGCATATCGACGAACCGTCCGTCAGCTATCGAAAATAAACCATCGAAATAAATCGTAACGATTCGAAGAGTAAATGAATCGTAGAGAGTCGGATGTATATTTTACTGGTGTTCGTTGGATCGTCGGTTAATCGGCAGTCGTTCCTCGCGAATATATGTATATATAGGTACTAGGATAGGTAGCAGCTCTTTTACTACCTACGTATATGTATACACAAATATACATATAGACATTTCTACGACGTATATACTAGATACATATGTATCTATGTATGTAGGAGGCAAGGGTACGAACGAACGAATTTATTGTAACGAGCGCGAAAAGCATAGAGGACAAGGAAGAACCGTACGAGCGCCGACAGAACGATCGCAATGTTTCGAGGGAATAAAACGGTTTTCCAGGCTCGATAAACAAGTAAACGGGCCGCACATATTTCCGATGGTCGAACTATACAACGGCCGCAATCTGGCCGATCGTATCGTAACAGTAGGCGAACGAATCGAGAAAGGACTTTTGGGAAAAGAGGAGAGACAAGAAGAGAGAACGAACGAACGAAACAACGAACAAATGAAAGAACGAGAAAGGGTGAAAAGAGAGAGAGAGAGAGAGAGAGAGAGAGAGAGAGAGAAAGAGGGAGAGGACACCTCCTGGGAGTCGTGCCAAAATTGTTAATAGCTGGGACAGCCGTGTTATAGGTGGCATGTGCTCGCAATCAGTCGTCAGAGGAACGAGCTAGAGAGGGAAGAAGAGAGAGGGAGAGAAAGAGAGAGGTGGAGACAGGTGGTCGGCGAGACTGAGACACCGGTCACGAAACGCTCGGACGCTTTATTGAACTCGCACCCGATAGATGCGGACGTTGGCCCTGGGTAGAGCAACCAATTCTGGATCTATCGTCGACACGTCCTTCTCTCTCTCCATCTCTATCTCCATCTCTCTCTCTTTTCTCTCTCTCTCTCTCTCTCTCTCTCTCACTTGAATTCTTTACCTCTTTGAAAAGTGTTGCGAAAATCGACGATAGATCGTAGCTCCTTTTCTTAGGATAATTTTATCATTTACATTGGCGAGGAAGGGGGGGGCTAGATGGGTGGGTAAGCGATTGGGTAGAAGAAGGAAGTTTCGTGTGTTATTTTCGGACTTTGCATAAATCGCTTTATCGCTTGATACATGCATACATATACGATCGTATCTAAAGAAACGTCTACTTATACAAGTTTCGCGTGTCGCTGGCCTATAAAGCGTTTTAAGCTCGAATAACGGTCACGTAATCCCCTGCGATTTCTTTTCAGACTTTAGCGAATAATGAAAGTGGGTACGATGCGACTATGAAAAGAAGGAAATGAAAGGACAACATCGAAGTGACAAACATTTACGCG
This sequence comes from Vespa velutina, assembly GCF_912470025.1. Classification (NCBI taxonomy): domain Eukaryota; kingdom Metazoa; phylum Arthropoda; class Insecta; order Hymenoptera; family Vespidae; genus Vespa; species Vespa velutina. The sequence goes on from NC_062195.1 coordinate 944,213, forward strand.
CGGATGCGAGTAAAACGCAAACGATATCAATGTCATAACGAGAAGTGATAAAGAACTCTCTACGGCGAAGACAATAGCTTACTTATGTGGTAATACTTAACAAAAATATTTACGACGTGTCTACTTTTTCACGATGAAAACGATGTTTTGGCTTCCGTTCTAGACTCTCGTTCTGATCGGTACGATCGAAACAAAAAGGAAACGTGGAACGAGGAACGAGCTCGTAATTTTGGCGATCCCATGCCATTACTCTTACCCTGTCACGATTCATAAAACCAGAGCGGTAGGGAAAAGGAAAGAAAAGAAAAAGAAAGAAATGGAAAGAGAGAGAGAGAGAGAGAGAGAGAGAGAGAGAGAGAGAGAGAGAAAAGTACGAGAATTTTAAAAGACGATGGCTCGAAATTGCACCGCGTTGAGATATTAAAACGAACTGGAAAATTCATATCACCTTAAACGGAAAATAATCCGCAAACGTATGAATCCTTTATAGGCGAAGTTGGATCCAGTAGGAAAACGCTGGAAGATATAATTGAACGATCCGAATTTCTCCTCCCCAGATCCTCTTTCTCTCTCTCTCTCTTTATCTCTCTTTTCTCTTTTCTTCTCACTTTTTATCTTTTTTCATTGAAACGGTCGCGTCGTAAAGGCATCGACCAGACAGCAGAACGAGTGTTTCTTCTTTAGCGCTAGAAACGAACGGAAATGCCTCCTCGAAATTTCTTTACGATGACGGCCGTCTTCCTTTCCTCCCTTCTTCTCTCTTTCTCTCTCTCTCTCTCCCCCTTTCTTTCTTTCACTTTTCGTATCACTCTGCTTTCGTCCCTACTCTGAACGATGAAAGTATCGCCGGGGAGTTAATTCTTCGACGTATCTCCTGCGGTGTTACGACGACGTATTCGAGGAAGGCATCCCTCTAGTTCGCAAACGTGCAAACGAAAGAAAAAAAAAAAAGAAAAAAAAAAAAAAAGAAGGAAAGGGGAATAATAACGCCGCGGGACATCTGCGGTCGACATAGAAGATCGACGCACGAGATACTTTCAGCTTGAAGAAGGAGGAGGAGGTTGAATCAGGATGGTATATAAAGGCAAGAAAGAAAGAGAGAGAGAGAGAAAGAGGAAAAGAGAGAAAGAATACAAAGAGGAAATACAACGCGTATGTATACATGGACCAGAGTTTACGAGATATTTGAGATGCGCGTAGATCCGCCCCCTTTCCTTCCACGAAGAGTTTTCACGAAAATCCCAAATTTTCTAAAGATCCCATGAATTTTGGATAGATATCGTCGTTTTATTTTGAACCTACGTTCCCTTCTACTACTACTACTACTACTACTCTCTCTCCCTTCTCACACCCTCTTTCTCTCTCTCTCTTTTTCTCTTTATGCAACATTTATTATGTAGGAAATCTTCGCGCTACATACAGATGTCTACGTATATGCGCATATATATATGCATATATATATATATATATATATATATATATATATACACGATTCAGACTACTCAGACTTCTTTTTATCTTTCTGTCATTTTACAAAACGCGAGAGTTTTCCAAGGAGCTTACGAATACAAGAGCAACCACGGGAAGATGCGTTTATTTTTTTTTTCCTTCGTGCAAAATAGGAAAAATAAAGAAAAGAAAAGAAGAAGAAGAAGAAGAAGAACAAAAACAAGTATAAGAAAAAAAGAAGTGGCACTTTGCAAGTAACGGCATCGATATTTTAAGACTAACGAGACTGACCTCACACGTCGCAACGAGTTGCTATAATGAACGAGGAGTCTTTAACCGAAAGTTCAAGTCGTAAACGGCGTGCGACGAGGGGAAAGAGAAAGAGAAGGAGAAGAAGAAGGAAAAGGAAGTGAAAGAGGAAGAGAAAGAGAAGAGAAAAGAAGCTGTGAAAGAGGGATTTGTAGTGCCCTTCAGAAAGCAGACACGCTTTTAGTTTCTCGCGGTGGTCTCGCGTCGAGGGCATCGCTTTTACGCACGCGCAAAGCTTTTTTTTCTTTTAAAAAGTGTCAAAGGATCGGCGTGTTAGTAGTTTCCGCGTTAGAATACATTTAATGAGGAAGTTCCAAGTTCTGGAAGGGCTGTTGCCGATGTCGATGATGTCGAGTCTCGTTTGCACGCACGATAAACGAGTGCAAAAGTATGTACGTACATAGGTAGGTAGATAGGATAGGTAAGTATGTACGTACGTAGACACATATGGAGAGAAAAAAAAAAGTGGCTTCTCTACTTTTGCTTTAGATTGCTTGTAGAAAGAAAAAAGAAAAAAGAAAAAAATATAGAGGAGGAGGAGGAAAAAAAAGAAATAAAATATGATATGTCGGCCTACGCGGGGGGTGGGAGTCGACACGAAGGGGGGGAAAGAGCAAAAGCAAGAGTACGATGACTGGAGGGACACGTCGCCCAGACAGAACACGTCGTGTCATATGTCACGGGCAAGTGGACTCCCTCCGATTGTTATGCACGTGTCTCCAATGAACTATGACTCCTATATACTTTAATAAATATCTACGTAATACACGTAACTGAATAAATAAAAGTAGAACCCTGTAAACTTTCTGACACTTTTTCTATATCCTATTTTCTTTATACAAATGAGCACTATATTAAATAAAAACATCTATAGTAAGACATAATATATTATATACATATATTTACACACATATGCGCAACTATCTCCTATACGTATAAGTTAAGCATGATATAGACTCTCTTTAAGAGGGTTTAGAATATTCCAGCGATTCGTCGCAGCCGTTCGGCTCCTCCTTCAAGCTCGCGAAAATATCCGTATTTCCTTCGAAATACTCTCGGATATTATCCCGTCTAGTATCTTTTTATTTATATTTCTCCCTCTTTCTCTTCCTTTCCTCTTCTACCATCTCTATATTTATCGTATATTCTCTTTCTCTCTCTCCCTCTCTCTCTCTCTCTCTCTCTCTCTCTCTCTCTCTCTCTCTCTCTCTCTCTCTCTCTCTCTCTCTCTCTCTCTCTCTCTCTCTCTCTCTCTCTCTCTCTCTCTCTCTCTCTCTCTCTCTTTCGTCGAGGTTCAATGGATAGGATTACTTTTCGGGAAGCAATAAGCTTCGCATTTAAATCCGCGCCGACGATAGGTAGGAATTGTTGTCGATCGAAAAGTCACCTCTTCATCTTCCTCTTCAGCTTTTTCTCTCGCAAGCTGAATATTTCGTAATCCGGTTGAATCTTCCGATCGCTCCTCTCACCTCATTACCTCCCGACGATTTCTCTAAGAGCTTTCTTACCACGAGAATCTCTTTCCCTTTATCTATCTATCTATCTATCTATCTTTTTGTCTGCTTTTTTTTTTTTTTTTTTTTGTTTTTTATGTAAAAATATGGAAAAGAGATTTTACGAACGATCAAAGATGTGCCATCAATTTCTAACAGCTAATTCCGTCGTAAAATTGTTCTTTTTTTTAATATACGCAACCTTCGTAAAACTTTGTTCAAAAATCGAAAAGAAAAGAAAAGAAAGAGAGAGGGGCGGGGGGAGAGAGAGAGAGAGAGAGAGGGAGAGACCCACTCATCGAACCCCTCAGACTTAGAGGAAAATTTTTAAGAGCTACGTTTCTAGAACGTCGGAAGTGTTTTTATCGGTAAGAAGCTAATTAAAGGAGCAGGATGTCGCGAGGGGCTAATTGCGCTTTTTCCATAGACGAAACTTTTCGCGCGGCACCATATCCGCGAGGCAACAAAATCATATTAAAGCTCTTGAACTAAAGCGGAGAAAATGAGAGAGAAAGAAATAAAGAAAGAGAGAGAGAGAGAGAGAGAGAGAGAGAGAGAGAGTGGAGGGGGGGACAGAAAGTAAGATCGTGGGGAAGGGATGGAGGAGTAGTAGTCGAAGAAAAAAAAGAAGAAGAAGAAGAGGAAAGAGGAAAGAGCAGGGTAACCGATAAAAGAGAAGAACGAGAGAATTCCTTTATCGTAGAATTGTTCTAGATTTATGAGCTCCGGGAGTTCAGCCATTCAAATTTTTCAAACGTTCCTTCTTACTTACTCCCCCATCCACATCGATCCTCTTTCTCTTCTCTTTCCGTAAGACCGCGGCTCTTAACCCGACAAGGCGCAGAAGGAAAGCAATATAGAATCGTGGAAAAGCCCCAAGTCCTTTGTACCCTTTGGACGAATTCGATGTCGATGAACTCTAATAACTTCCATTCAAGCCTGATTAATTTCCTCTTTCGGCCGATAGAAATCATTTCGTGGTACGATGTGCTAAAGTGTGCGGGGCTGCCGTGCAACGAACGTGGATGAAATACATAAAGTACTTACCTACCTACGTACCTATCTACTCCACCTACCAACCTACCGATAGAGAGAGAGAGAGAGAGAGAGAGAGAGAGAGGGAGAGAGGGAGAGAGAGAGAGAGAGAGAGAGAGAAAAGAAATCGAATAGCGAACTTCTTATTAGAAAAACTGCCTTTTCATCGAATCCTTTTCATAATCCATCCATCTCGATCGTTTTATTCGATGTTATGGGATAAAATCGAAAGCTCGCACTTTCTCTCTTGAAATAATGAATTAACCAAAGAAAGAAAAAGATAAAGAGATTACTCAAATTGAAAGGTTCCGAATTTTTTCTTTTCTTTCTTCTTTCTTTTTTCTTTCTTTCTTTCTTTCTTATTCTTTCCTATCAAGCGCGAAAATCGATTCGGGGGATTAATTGAAAACTTTAATGAATAATTATCCACAATGTAAATTAGATTCTGATTGGTACGAGTTAAACAAAAGCAAGAGAATTTATTCTCTCGTAAGTGACAGAACGAGTCACGAACGAATCTGTTGTCAATCCAAGGGATTTTCGAGTGACACGCGCATTCAAAGCTTTTCGCGTGCCTATGGGAGCGTATCCCTTACCCTTCTCCTCTCCACCCCTCCCCCATCCCCCCCTTCTCTCTCTCTCTCTCTCTCTCGTTCACTCACATGGAGTAAACGTGCGAACGCGAAAATCAGAATGAAGAACGGCGCGAATTCCAAAAGCACTCGATTCTCGCGTGCTCTTGACATCTTCGTCGACGATCGAAATCTCGACGAGATTCCGAACCAGACAATTTCACGTATCGAGCATTCAAATTCGAATTTATCTCTCGTCGATTCGATATCTATTTCTTTTTCACTCTCTCTGTCTCTCTCTATCTGGTCTCTACTCCATGTCTGGATCGCAAGTGTCATAAAATTTCGAGTCGAGTTCAACGTAATATCTATGCCATTAAAAGGAATAGATTAACATTTCTTCGAAATGTTAAAGTTGGCGAAGGTTGCCCGATAATTCTTTTTACTCGGAATAAAGCGTCCGAGTAAAAGTGAGAGAAAGTTCTCCAACAGATTTCGTCGTCTTTTTTCATTATTTTATTATACTCGACTCGAGACGACGGCTCGGTTTGGTTCGGTTCGGTTCGGTTCGTCGATTCGAGTAGCCGAAAGTACGGTAATTAAGACGAAGGAAGAGGAGTCACGACCGAAGTACTTAACAAAGTACCACGCCCGCAGAGAAATGGATTCGGGGAAAGCGAAGAGCTAAGGAAAAACGTGTCTGCCGTTGTCGGAAAGAGAGTTTCGAGAGAATGAGAGCGAATTAAAGAAACGTTAAACCCGACATACGTTCGCATTATTTCCGTGGACTCTCTTATACAACTGTTTTCTAGGTTACGAGGTTTTCTATCTCTCTCTCTCTCTCTCTCTCTCTCTGTCTCTGTCTCTCTCTCTTTCTTTCTCTGTCTTTCTTGTCATTCAGAACGCTTCGAAAGCTGTTTCCAAGCTATAAGAGTTATATAACTTCTCGTTCAAAGAATAAGAAGAATAAGAAGGAGATGGAGAAGGAGGAGAAGAAGATTAAATGACACAACTTTGCTACTCAACTCTTTCTTTCTTCCTTTCTTCTCATTCAAGGGAGAGAGAGAGAGAGAGAGAGAGAGAGAGAGAGAGAGAAAGAGTGGGAGAGAGAACGTTTAACAATAATAACGACGATCTAAAGTCCGAACTAGTCGACGTTACACTTTCTTTAACCCTTGACTTCTGACGTGTGGTTCACGCGCGAGCCGACATAACGCTGACGCGACACTCTTTCGAGACACCACCTACGTCTCCTCGAGTTCTCTTCTTCTTTCTTTTTATTCTTTTTTCCTCCTTCTCTCGTAAGCCTCTCTTCTTGACGAACACGCGCCGACGGTTCTTCATATCTATCGACGTGATAAGTGGACGTTAAAATTGCGATCGAGGGTAAAAGCTTGAAGGATAAGTATCCATAGTATGTCGTCTATCTATCTATCTATCTCTCTCTCTCTCTCTCTCTCTCTCTCTCTCTCTCTCTCTCTCTCTCTCTCTTCCTAAAAATTATTGAAATATTTCACGCGCCCGATATGAAAATCGATATTTATTCGATATATTCAATATAAATAATACAATCATTGATATTTCAAAGCAATTATAATTCAAAACTCTTTGGAAACTATATTCTATCACATATAATGCATGAAATTTATCGGGCTGTTTAACTATTTAAAAAGAATCAGTTGCTAGGTTTGGTTTATTGTTGATCAAACGGAATATAGGGGAGAAGAAAAAAAAAGAAAAAAGTACGCCGGAAAGGCTAGTCTCGTTTTTCGTTTAACGCGTTTTCGTTCGGTAAGATGGAGAAAGAAGGAAAAGAGAATTTCTTAAAGGTTCATTTGGCATGGCGCCAAAACTCGTTAGAATTTCTCCAAAGCAGCTCGAGTAATGCGAGAGTATAGGCGAGTCTCAAAGGCGCGCCTCGATCATCGTGTCCGTTGCAGTTGCATCGGGACCAAAGAAAAGGAAAGAAAGAGGAAAGAAGAGAGAGAAAGAGAGAGAGAGAGAGAGAGAGAGAGAGAGAGAGAGAGAGAGAAAGGAAGGAAGGAAGGAGAGAAGGAGAATGATCGTGGTTGCACGACCGAGAAAACGTGTCCGCGTTGAAGGCAACTACGATGCCTTCTTGGCTAGCTTGCTTGGTTGGTCTCTCTGATGTCGTGATCACGAAGAGAATGGCTGAGAGTAAGTGAGATAGACAAAGTCGAGAAGAGAACGAAAGAGAGAAAGTAATGGAAGGTAGAGAAGGGAGAAAAGGGAAGAGGGGCCAGGGGAAAAGCGGTAGTACCGGTCTAGCGTGTCCTCGTCGAGCATTCTCGCATAGGTAGGGTTCCCTGCTGTCTTACGACATGCTCGAAGTAACTCTCAGCGTTCTAGCAGAGCAACAACAGGAACACAACGGCACCAGAAGCTGCCAAGCTTCAGCTCGTTGCAATATTTTCAAGCGCTCCTCCTTAAGCACGGCTAAACGTCAAACCGAGAAAGAACTTTTCGGAGTTTATGCGAACCGACCGACAAACTTCGCTTTTCTGCTTCTCTCTCTCTCTCTCTCTCTCGCTCTCTCTCTCTCTCGCTCTCTCTCGCTCTCTCTCGCTCTCTCTCTTTAGCTTTCGCCTTATTTATGCTAAAAGGGTGAGAACCTCCGGAAAATGTTAAATCCCTTATCGTTCAGCCACTTTACCTAGTTAACGCGGCTAAATGGTAAAACGATTAATGCAACCTCCAGTGCGCGGTATATTCCAAGATTAAATTACATCGGTGAAATGTAGAAGCGTGCTAGAGTGATCGACGTTGATAGGACGTTGATACGCGAGCTCCATACACGAGAGACTCGTCTTCATTTTCTCTACTTTTTTCTTTTTCTTCCTTTCCTTTTCCTTTTTATTTTTTCTCTTGCTTCCCTTTTTTTTCTCCTCTTTTACTTTTCCTCCTTCATATTTCACGGTGCCCTGCTTTCTGGAGGAGTAGCTGTTAACTTTGACATTACGCGGATGCCATAAAATTTCCGAATTTTTATCCATACATGACATGCGCTCAGATGTCATTTTTCGCACTTTGAAATTCACTATTCTCTCTCTTTCTCTCTCTTCCTCTCTTATTTTCTTTATGATCGTCATGAAAATAAAGAGACAACGAGATGCAAGAAAGCCGACCGTTCAAACTTGGTTAATTAAATTATCGCCGACGGCGGAACGAGAACCAAAAGGAATTGCCTCCAATTTGACTCGATTCACGGCTAACGTCCATCTAGTCCATCCGTCCATCCGTCTATTTTCCTTCTCTTTCTATCTTTCGACAAAGTATAAGATAAGAAACACCCCAAGTAACTTAATCATTCCTTTTTCCTTTTTCTTCTTTTCTTCTTCTACCTCCTTCCTCCTTCTTTTTCTTCTTCTTCTTCTTCTTCAAAAAAAAAAAAAAAAAAAAAAAAAAAAAAAAAAAAAAAAAAAAAAAAAGAAAGATCCTACGTATTACGACGGGAGTCTTATCTCACAAGACTAATTACATACAAATCAACAACGCCTACGCAACACTTTTCTTCACGCTTTTGCATAACGTATCAACGTTTCGAGATTCTCGTCACGACGTTTCCGCAAAGTAGACACGTAAGTACGAACGTCCGATCGGCCTTGAATTCATTAATAAAAAGTATTATATAAATAATGTATAGCGGCGTTCGTAGTTGAGTATCCATAAAAAAAAAAAAAAAAAGAATAACTCGAATCGCTTTTATCAATCATTCGATAAGATTTTTCAACAAGTTGAAATTTTTCATTTTCCTTTTAAAATATTTTATTATTTATACAATTATATAACTAGTCTGTGCAAAACCTTAAAGAAGCGAATGAATGAATAAATAAACGAATGCAAACGGAGATGATATCGATTATCCGTCCATTAAATCGAAACTTATCGTCGACCCGTAGACATTACAAATAAAATCGTAATAATATAACTCCTCTAATCTGATTTTCCGAGAATAGTCCAGATAAGAAATATTTTCAATGAGATTAACTCTCCTCCTCCTTATTGGGTTTCCTTCGTCGTTTTAACCAGACTCTACTTCTCAGAAACGATTTCTTATCGTGTATTCGTCACCGTTAATCCAAACGAAACACAATGACACTCTTTCGAAATGATCGAAAGATAAAGCCCGAGACATATTCATATAGAAACGTTAAATATTAATAATGATCGAGTTTACGATCGAACTCGAAGATCGAATAGAGAAGAGCACACAAAGTTCGCCCGCGCGAAATAGAGATAGAGAGATAAAGAGATAGAGAAGTAAAGAGAAAGAGAGAAAGAGAGAGAAAGAGAGAGAGAGAGAGAGAATAGCTCGATCGCGAAATTTCCGTCAAGGCGAGGCAATTTCCTTGTAAGAGAAGAGAAAGCACGCGTGCAGGAGCAACAACAGAAGCAGAAGCAGTAGCAGCAGCAGTAACAGCAGCCGAGGAAAACGCTAACGTCGTTCTCCGCGCTTTAATAAAGTTCGCCGAAGGCGCCGCCTCGAGACTCGGTGCGTAACGAGACGCCATAATTATTATACACCGTTAAGAAACAAACTTAGAGAAACTAAGAAGGAAACGTGGCAGTACGGTAATTTGAAAATGTAATCGCGTAAGACCCGACTGTCTCTTCTTCTCTTCCTCCATCTCCTCTTCCTCCTTTTCCGATCCTCCTTTACGAGTAACTTTAAGTATTTGCTTTCTCTCCTTCTCTTATGTAGCTTGCACGACTACCGGAAACGATTTAAGCACGTTCCGCTTTTCGATGGAAAATTCTCATTTTCTCTCTCTCTCTCTCTCTCTCTCTCTCTCTATCTCTCTCTCTCTCTCTTTGATAGTCCAATACGTACGCTTAAAAATCTAGATCCTTATCGATCGACTAGAATTTTTTTTATAAATTGAACGATCTTTATTTAGCAAAATATACGAAATAAAGAAAGAAAATCTTCGATTCTAATCGATCGTATTACGAATTTCCTCGTGACCTTTCACCGTACAACTCTTTTCCTTTTTCCCTTTTCCAATTTAAGGATTACGTGCTCTCAAATATGAACGCGTACTATCAGCTCGTAAGAAAAGAATTACCGACACTAAGCTGTCTCTATTTTTGACTTTAATGCGACTAAACAACCGACTGCACGTTGTGTTCGAAATAAAAACGTGTTCATTTGTACAACCCCTGATTCCTCTCTCCCTATTGAAATTACGAATCGGATAGATCGTAAGTGATTTTTAATGAATGTGGTATCTTTCTCTCTCTCTCTCTCTCTTTTTTTTTTTTTTTTTTTTTTTTTTTTTTTTATAAATGAAAAATGTATGATCGAACAATAAAAATTAATAAATAGTTTGAAAAAATACAAATAAATGAAACAAATTAGGTCGGAACAATCGTAAATACATATATATGTACATACATACATACATACATACATACATAAATACATAAATACATAGATATGGTTTTTATTAGAACAACACCTGTCGCTATTTGACCTTCTCTTTTAATCTAGACTATATTGAAACATATCGCACAGGGTACGGCCTTAATAACCATACCACGCACTCACGGCATTATCGGAGCAGGGAATCTACCTATTCATCGTCTACGTGCTTTGATTCGGCAATTAATTATTACATCAAGCAAATTACTCCGCTTCGTCTTTAAACCTCGAAATAGCTACCGTTTATCGTTATATGCGATTCGATTATTAAAATGGGATTTATTTCTTCCTTTTTTCTTTTTTTTTTTCTTCTTTTTCTTTTTTTTTTTATTTTTTTTTCTTTTTTTCTTTTTCTTTCTACATCAAATCTCTCTCCTCTACTCATCCTTATTCATAACATTTTTAATTCATCATTAATTTTCTTTTGTAGTACATAATTCTTAAGTCATTTATGCATATATAACATGGATAAGTAGGTATACAATAA
>NC_062195.1:960000-977500 GCF_912470025.1 Vespa velutina
GGCCACGTCGCACGAGTCATCCATTTTTTAAAATTATCTTTACGTGTCACATAAGTACTACATACGTTCTTAGCTATAAGTTTCATCCACGTTACCGCCCTCCCATTATACGATTTCCCATTTTCTTCCTTTATTATGTCCGATTTCTTGGCTGAAACAGCACAACGTGGTTTCTAACAAATGAAAACGCTTTGGTTTCGTACTAACGGGAATGCGTTTAAAATTTTCGCGAAGGAAATTGAACTTTTACGAGTACTACCAGTTTCTCTTCTTTTCGAACTCTATTTACTTTACGATCTTTCTTGTTATTCTTTCTTTTTTGTTTTTGTTTTTTTTTTTTTCTTTTCTTTTTACCCAACTAACATTCTCAATGCTTCTATCGTTTATTTCTTCTTTTTTCTTTTTTCTTCCCTTTTTCACTCTCTTCTTCTAAACTACCACGCCACTCGAAATGACCGATTCTATCTAAAGATTTATTTCTTTGACGACGAAGTGACGAAAAATCGAAATTCTTTCTCTTTTATATATCGTAGAATCAAGTGTTTACCACGAAATAGTACGCCGATAATACTTCTCTCGTCAATTTTTTCTTTTTTTTTTTTTTTCCCCATCGAAAATGATTAAATTATTATCATCCTTTTACTAGTTGTTCGCCAACTCATTATCACCGCTATTGTTCACCCTTGCTCCGGGATATTTTTTTGCTTTTTGTTTTTGTTTTTGTTTTTTTTTGTTTTTTTATTATTTTTACCCTCAAGCACTTCGTCTCGTTCCTTATCGCTCTTCCCTTTCTATCCTTCTTCACTCTCATCCTTGGAATCTTTGCGAATCCCATGACTTTGTGACCACGCCTGCCCCCCCATCTTCTCCCATGCCTTCACCGACCCCCCCCCCCCGCCCCCGAGTCTAACATAGTCGACTGTAGGTATCTTCTTCCTTGAGGTCAACGCTTCGGAGACGGGCGATGCGCTTACGACGGAATTAATGGATGGAAGTGTGGTAGTTACGCTCGAGATTTCGGCTTCTAACGGCGATAATATATTTTTCGAAAGTCATTGAACCGTTCCTAAGGTTAGAAAGATACGCTCGATCGAGTAAAGCGACGAAAGAGAGTTCTCGCCAAAAATATCGAAATCGTAGATCGAACATTGATTTAAGATCCTGACGTTTTCTTAAAACGCATTTGTCCACGTGGAATTTTGCATCTCTCTCTCTCTCTCTCTCTCTCTCTCTTTCTCTCTCACCCATGCTCTGGTTCTTTCGAAGCACTTTTGCAAATTGCTTCGTAACTTTACCTCGTCGTCGATGCACGTAGGTCAAATCGATACGCGTTTCTGTTCTCATCGATGGTCCGTACCAAGTTATTTAGAAATCGTCCTTAAAAAGAGATAAAAAAGAAAGAAGAGAAAAAAAGCAAAAGGATAAAAAAGGAAAAGAAAAAAAAAAAAGAGGAAGGAAAAATAACGAGTGAAGATTCAGGAAAACGTACGTTCATTAAAACTCTCGTCGTAATCCATTTCTCGCTCCGTATCACTCCCATCTTCCCCGATATTCGCTCGAATGAGAACGGAGTTCTTCTTCGTTGGATGTTTCCAATGTTGGCGAATGAAATACAATGCCGAGTAAAAACGGACATATTAATAGACTCAATACCGCAAAGCACCCCTACGTGACAGCAGAAAAGAAAAAGAAAGAAAGAGAAAGAAAAAGAGAAAGAGAGCAAGAGAGAGTGTGTGTGTGTGTGTGAGAGAGAGAGAGAGAAAATAAGCATTCATTTTAGCAAGGAAAAGTGAGGTCAAGAGAAATAGAGAGAGAGAGCAAGAGGCTCGGTTTTCTCCGGGCTATTTTAACGGGTCGTGAGATATCGATGAAAGGTTCTCGTAGCACGATGTTTCCGAAACATTCCCCGTTACGGAGTAAGGGATGGAAGATGGGATTGACGGTGTGTGGTGTGGTGTCAGGGGGTAACAGTTGAAGAGGGTGTAGATGGTTATAGCAAAGTCCAGTGAGGAAATTCGGCTGTGAGTCTCGTGCCTTGGAGCGTATCTCGAGCTCGCCCTTCGACATCAGCACCACCATCACCATCACTACTACCAGCAGTAGGAGCAGCATCACTACCACCATCAATACCAACACCAGCGCCCCAGCATCATCTCGACGACGGAAAAGGAAAGGGTGGTAAAGGAAGAGGAAGAGGAAGAGGACGAGGAGGAGAAGAAGAAGAAGGATAGGAGAATAGGAGGATAGGATAGGATAGGATAGGATAGCTGGCAGGAACGGGCTAGCGGCTAAGTCGGGCAAAAGCTCGCGTTTCCCTCCGGAATTCGAGCTCCGTCATGCCGGCGCATCGCGTGGCGTCGTTCGACGTCCTGATGCACTCCATCCCACTTCCCATGTATGTATGTCCAACCCTCTCTCTCTCTCTCTCCCTCTCTCTATCCAGTCACCCTGGCACACACCACCCTTGGGATCGAGCCTCGTAAAATTGGATTTGCGCACGGCGTACGCTCGATTTATCCTATCGACCCGATCGATATATGGATATACCTATATACCTATGGTATATATGTATCTATCTATCTATCTATCTATCTATCTATTTATCTATCCATCTATCTATCTACACGTAGATATGTATGTGTGGATTCTTGAAATACGAAGGACCAAGATCTTCTTCGATTCCACCACGACATCCTTAGTACCATGCCACAGGATTATCAACGTCCTTTTTCGCGTAATCGCTCTCTTCCTTTCCTTTTCCCTCCTTTCTTCTTACTTTCGACGATGACCAACACGAATACACACAAAAGCATGGACACACATACACGGACATACGTTCCAAGTTACCGCTCTGATTTCCTACGGATTTCACTCTGTTTCGTTTCCTTCGATTTCTCGATAAAACGCGCGATAAGGAGGTACCAATCGATCGTACGATCTCGATTCCCCGATAAAAGAATGTTTCTAAATCGAACGATGTTCTCTCTCTCTCTCTCTCTCTCTCTCTCTCTCTTTTTCTCTATCTCTATCTCTCTATCTCTATCTATCTTGCTTTTTGTCGCTTCGCAAGATTTATCGGTCCAGTGGAAGAAGGCGACCAATCGGTTTGCATTGTTACGAGAAACCACTTCATTCTGTAATTCGCTAAAGCAAAATCGCTCGTAATTATTTATCAGAGTACGAGAGATAAACTAAATCTATGGTTTACATTTAACAAATCCTTTTACAAAATGACTCGATCGGATTCATGATATATATATATATATATACATACATACATATATCACATAACGATATTACTTTATTATTTAGAAAAACTCGAAGAAGAGTACGATCGACTTAAGCTTGACGGAATGTTCTAATATTTCGGAAATGAATTTTTTGGGAAATTCTTTATCACTTGTGAAGAATTAGCGTGATATTCTGGGAAAGATGATGTTGACGGTGATGATGGTGGCGATGGTAGTTGTGATAGTTGCTCGCAAAGGCGCCAGGCTAAAGTTCTTTCGTAATAATTTACCCTAATCCTCGAGAACGATCCCGTCGAAGATCTGGTGGAAGTTGCAGGTTTGCGAGCGAGTGAAAGAGAGTAAAAAAAGAAATATATATATATATATATATATATATATATATATATATATAGCAAGAGAAAAGAGGATAGAAAACGTTTTTGTCGTGGAAAGAACGAGGAGAGAAGAGAGAGGGTTTAAATCCGATGGCAAAGGAAAAGTTTGCGTCTGTTGGGACGTCATAACGTTGCTGTGCACGTGCACACGAGAAACCGCATGTTCTATCGAGGGTAGACGCGATCGAGACGGGAAACAATCGCTTTCTCTATCTTACTTTTACCAATAGGCACCACTACCTTTTCGACTCTTTCCTTCTCTTTTTTTCTCTTCCACCGCCGCACTTCCCCTTTTTCCTTCGAGTTCAACGATCAAAAAGCCACCGACGAAAATGACATACTTCGCCGAATGCTATTTTTCTTTTTACGTTCTTTTCGATTCAATTCCTCTCCTCTTTTTACTTTCCTTTATTATCTCTTATACTTTCGACAAGTATCAATTAGATTGTTTTATCGATAAACAAATGTAGCAGATATCTTTCGGATATTATTATTTATTTATTTATTTTATTTACGTACATATACGTACGTATATAATATTAATTTGACCTTTGAATTTTTCATAATAATATCCGTTTCAACGAATTTCTTAATTTTTTTCCCTCTCAGTTAAAATTTTTCTAGTCTCGACTACTATGACGTTAGTTGCATTCATGAATATACTCCAATGCAAAAATGCTGAGGTACTTTGCATTAGGATTTTTTTATCTAAACCTCGCTATGCTATATTTGAAAGTTGACCATATTTCGCTCGAGTGCAAAAGAACACGTGTTTTAGAGGAAAGCTTTTAAGAAATTCTGTTAGAAAATCATACAGAAATAATTTTTCTCCTGGCAATGTATCTTTTGCCAAGCTCCATCCGTTACTAATTGCGTAGATACGTTTGTACGTAACTACGTTTGTATATAACACGTTTTCAAGTTTTTCAATTATACGAAGAAAAACGTCTCTTTCGAGAAAATTACAAGGTAAAGTAATGCGTCAAATTTTCTCATTCCTTATCATTGTACTTTTCTTCTTTCGATTTATTTTCTCGATTGCTTTTCTTTCTCTCGAGTCAAAGAGAATAAAAAATAAAGGGAAAAAGAGAGAGAGACGGACAGAGAAAGAGAGAGAGAGAGAGAGAGAGAGAGAGAGAGAGAGAGAGAGAGAGAGAGAGAGACGATAAGGGCAGACTTCGCTTTTCAATTAATTTCACAAAAGCTTCGAACAATAAGCGGTGTAGATAACGATAGGGTGTCTAATCTACACCTTCATTCAATCTTTTTTCTTTTTCTTTCCTTCGGGCGTTACAAAGTCTGTAACTAGTAAGGTTTGCTGAAATGATAGAAAAGTATCTTCTCGTCGAAGCCAGCGGAAAAGTTCACGAGGAGTGAAGTTTTTTGCGATACCGCGAGAATCGTATCAGATTTCTCGACAGTTTTGCTTCCCAGGGTGAGAAAGAGAGAAAGAGAACCTTTCGAAGCTTACTCCTCAAATTTTCTCTCTCTCTCCCTCCCTCTCTCGGTCTGTCTCGCTCTCTCTTTTAAAGACCGCTTACACTTTGTACTTAGGTCTTCTACTCGGATGAAACTTAGCCAATGCGGATACAGCAGTTGTGGAGAGAAATTGAAAAAAGAGAAAGATATAGAACGAGGAAGAGAGAGAGAGAGAGAGAGAGAGAGAAGAAGAAAAATTGCACATTGAACGGAACTCAAAGTATCTTATGTTTTTGCCTATTACTTGCTACTATTGTTTCTTATCAGAATTTGATTAACTATTTGGATAAACATATGTAAATATGTACGAATGTAAGTAAATATACTCACGTATTATCTAGGTCTGGTCTCGTTACATTAACTATTTGATCTATTAATTACTATTTGATTTATTTGCACGTTTCCAAAATTAAATAAAGGACATCGTAGTTCTTAGTTGTTACGACGATTATAAAGGTTAATATAGCGGTATTCATTGTTCAAAAGGTTAATCATCGTTCTCTCCGTGTATATCGATCGTACGAACCCGCATTTATCTTTCCTCGTTATCTATCTATTCAGTAAGTTGACATTTTCTAATTTGTACAAGTAATACTTAACGTTCGATAGATGATAGTTCGAGTATCTGTCCGCACCCTATAAACAACAACTAAATTAATTCCTTATGATGGCTAATTCGCGTCTTTGTACGGACCAAAGCTTCATTCGAGTTTCTCGTTTGAACATAGCTCTATTACCAACGACAATACACCGATCTAAACTCCTACGGGATAACGATGACGAAAACTAGAAGGAGGAAGAGATGAGATAGAAGGAGGTAGAGAAAAGAGAAAGGAAGAGAAAGCAAACAACATTATACTTCACTCGGACGACCCGATATATCCGTGCAAATTAGAGAACGATGACTCTGTTTTCGGAGAAACGTTGCGAAATTAGCTTGGTTCGTCAGCCTCGACGAATCATCTCGTTCTCTATATTTTTTTTTTCTTTCTCTTTCTCTCTCTGTCTCCCTCCTTTTTCTCTTTCTCTTCCTCCTTTCGTATATCTACTTATAACGTCATCGTTCCTTTACAGTCATCAGGAAAGACTTTCGTAACATAAAGCGAAACGATTCAATGTGTAAACGTGATATCTCTTGTATCCTTGGATAAATGAGAAAAGTGCGGTAAAATATCATCAAACGAGTTGCTATTATCAGTAGTATTCTATTACCCCCACTCTCTTTGTCTCTCTCTCTCTCTCTCTCTCTCTCTCTCTTGCTTTTTCTTTCTCTGTTCATTTAGAAGTTCTTTTTGAAGAGCGTAGAAACGAGCGTAACTATTGCACGCGGATGTACCCCGGTGGTGTGGCCTTTGTTAGTCAAAATTCATGTAGCAGTTAATTAATTTCAGGCAGCCCCAGCTTATTATATAACCGCAGGAGATATTCCAGGCCGCTTTCCGACATCGTGCAATTTGGCAGATCGTTACAAGCCCGAGCGAAACGTGTGCCGAGTACTTTGTATGTACGTGGCATCCCTTTTACGTATGCCATCGTGAAACAATCGTATTCCCCCTACGGCCATAACGGCTTCCGTATATTCACCATATAACTAACACTATGCGAAGGTATGGTAGTAGGATAGGTAAGTGGGGTGGGAGGTGAGAGTGGGGAGGGGGTTAGGCCATTGAGAAGGGCAAAGAGAATTATCCTTTCGTTTTCAAACATACACACATACATATATATATATATATATATATACTACGTTATATTTCTACGTCCTGCGAGTTTCCCGACGAAGGTGTCTATGGAATACTATTCTCTCACCTCTCAAAGGAATGTTTCGTCTAATTTATGTATATGTGCCGGACGTTAAGGTCATTTCAACGTTACACCCTCGCGGAAAACTCATCGACCTATTGTACGTTGCGAAGAAAATGTTGCTATGCCTCCTCTCCCTTGGTTTCTAAAGGATCGGGTCAGGCAAATAACTTTCAGGTAATCGAGGAAAGATTTACCTGTAATAATATACGCTACCGACTCAGAGGTTTATCGGTCCGTTTTTACCGAATATTCAGAGGAAGAAAATTTTTCCTCTTACCGTCATTAGTATTCTCGAATATATGTATGTGCTTGTTTGTGTGTGTGTGTGTGTGTGTGTGTCTGTGTGTATGTAAGAAAGAAAGAGAGAGGGAGAGTGAGAGAATGAGAGAGAATGTAGAAAAAAAATAAAAAGAAAGAAAAAAAGAAAGATACCTCGAGAGGACAGCCATTTCCAACCGAGCAAAATGAATATCCCACGCACAGAGACACGTTTCTCGACTACTCGTCCTACTTGCTACGTTCCTTACTACCGGGTAACTCGCTCTGAAGAGCAGTAAGAAAGAAAAGCGAACTCTCTTAACGAATGCTTGTCTTCGTCATTTGCCGTCGTAGTACGCTTGAAAGTAGTAAGAAAGAGAGAGAGAGAGAGAGAGAGAGAGAGGGAGGGAGAGAGAATGAGATAGTCATGCTTCCGGTGCAACGAGACACTACACGCTATTTTTCTTCTTTCTTTTATTTCTCTCTTTCTTTTTCTCTTCTCTCTCTTTTTTTTTTCTTATATTTTCTCTCTTTTTCCCTATTTATCTATCTATCTATCTATCTGTTTTTATCTTCTTTCTTCTTCTTTTTCTTCTTCTTCTTATTCTTCTTCTTCTTCTTCTACTTCTGCTTCTGCTTCTTCTTTTTCTTCTTCTGTTTCTTCTTCTTCTTCTTCTTTTACATCCATCGTGGCCTGTAATCAGCGAAATTAATGAAGCATTTACATTATATTCCCGCAACGAAGTCGGCATGTCCTCTAACGAGAAACCCTTATGCGATGAGATTCGACCTTCTCCTCCGTATCTCTAGTTTCTAATTAGAGTAGGTACGTATTTTGACTGGCGCGAGAGATGTAATTAAATTTCCACGGATAATTAAATAGGATTACAAAGATGGGATTTTGGATGGATCATCTGGACACTTTACAAAGGTTCACGCGGGCGCATAATTAAGCGGCCGGTTACGATATATAACTACGTCTCGAAGTAGAAAATCGTTTCACTCGGCAAACGTTAAAGTAGAATTAGAAGGAAGAATGAAAATAAAAAGATGCTTTTACGATTACGAATTCGCTTTACGAATCTTGTCGTCCCGCCATGGGAATAACGAAGCGAAATAATTCGTGTAGACATTTAACGATTTTCGTTTTACTTTGTCTAAGCGGATACTCGCGTTTTTTCTTTCTTTCTTTTTTTCTTTCTTTTTTTTTTTTTTTTTATTTCGTTTCGTTTTTTTTTTTTTTTATTTTTCTCTCGTGAGGCAAGACGAAATTGAATTTTCCAAGATTGATCGCAATTTGCTGTGTATGTGTGCATATACATCCATACATATATATATATATATATATATATATATATTTATACTTATATATTTATATATATATATAGAGAGAGAGAGGGAGGGAGAGACTGCATTCGTTGAACGAGCTTATTTGTCATAAGGCGAGTCACGATAAAAATTCGCTTTTATCGAGCAACCTGTGCTCATAGAAGTGGGCAGACCGCCCACCTAATATCCATGAAACGGTTAAAAGATCGATTTAGAAAGTAACTGACCCAAATGCGAGCGTACGCCTACCGGTAACCATTTTGTGTTGATATACACGTAGATTTTACATATACATACATACATACATATGTATGACAGAGAGAGAGAGAGAGAGAGAGAGAGAGAGAGAGAGAGAGAGAGAGAGAGAGAGAGAGATTCACGAAGGAAGAAGTTCCACGTCGATCGATCGATTCTATGCGGTCACATTTCGTCCTGCACCAGAACTTTGAAAACGTTTTGGCTCGTTCGTCCAGTCGACGATAAATCTTCTATGTTCGATTTTTCTCTTACTCTCAAATAAAACTCGAAAAGACGATTTAGGTTGGAAGTAAAGAGAAAGAGAAAGGGAGACAGAGAGAGAATGAGAAAGACAGACAGACAGACGACAGGGGACATTCGTTGAAGGAGGCAAAACGTGACACCTGGTACCACCATGCGATCGGCATTAAAGTCCAATGAAACTGAAAGGAATCTACGAGTAAAGAAAAAAAGGACAAAGAGAGAGAAAGAGAAAGAGAGAGAGAGAGAGAGAGAGAAAGAGAGTAAAGAAGGGGAGAGATAGAAGTCAAACCACGTCGAGAAGGGACGTGGCCTTAAAGTTTCGCCTCCGACAAACTCGACAACACAATGACGAGTTACGTTTGCTCGAGGCTGGTGTACAACCTCGAGTAGTAACAATGACCTCGAGATAGAACGCTTTGTAAGAGCCTGTTTTTCGTAGGTATCCTAAGAGGGACGAATGTGGAAAGGAAGGGGGTGGTGACCCTGTACACCACCAGGACGATTTCTCCCTGATTTCATTTATTCTAGTCGACCTGTGCTTTTCCATTGGATTCAAAGGAATGACCGGCTGTAGCAATTCGATCATAGTTGGGTTTTAGATGGGCAGAACCTCGGACCCTGTGAAGAAACGAACCTTCGAGGCGTGAGTTCTAAGACCGCAGAAGTGCCAGGTGCGATTTCTTTTTTCTTTTTTTTTTCCTCTCTCAATCTCTCTCTCTCTCTCTCTCTCACTTTCTCTTTTCTTCCTTTTATACCTGAAATCCTATGGAACCAGAACCTTCATTCTTCCTTTTTCTTTTTTTTCTTTTTCCATGATCCCAGAAATGATACCGCAAGATCCTTGAAATATTATCCCGATTCGGATCGTGTTGTTGTGTGATCGATCTATTGTGATTCACCTACGACTTGCGTGAAATATCCGATAGATATAAAAAAAAGAAGATAAAAGAATATAAACTCCGTTAGTATATACGATAAAATGAATGAATCGGAATGATCTATAAAGAGATTCAGATTGAATTGTTCTTTCTTGATGATGATGATAATAAGATAAAAATATATTGATGGAATTGTTTAATGGAAAAACAATTGGATCTAGCAATAGAGATTAATTAAGTTTCAAATCGAAAGCTATTGAATATGATTTATTTTTAATTGGAAAGTTTCATCCGAATTTACGGCGAAACGTTTTCTTTTCCGCGTGAATGGTCAACGTAATCCGAAAAATTCTAGTCCACGTCGTTATTCCCATAACAATCGGAGAGTTTTTATCCTCGGTCAGAATCAGTTTGTGCAGCTTGGATTTGCATGAAAATACAAATAACCGCGTACACAAATATTTTCAAAGAGTAAACAAAATTAAAATTTTTTCACAAAGCTCGCGTGATATATATATATATGTATATACTAAGCGCGTACTAATACAAATAATCTACAAAAGGATCGAAAGATTATATATTTCAATCGAATTGATCGTAATAGTTATATTCATTGATATTCGATCCGATTCAAGGTAGAGATTTTCTTCCGGGGATTTTTCTTTTTCTTTTTATTTTTCAAACATAAGATGTGTACCTGAATTCAAAGGAACTACCTTTTGTCCAAGGATGAAGAACAAAAGGTGTGTAGAACGCTACCAAAAGAGAGTCCTTTGAGCACCGACCTCTGTGTTTGCTCGTCGCATTAGTGACCGCAAGAGACCCCGGTGCGACGTACACGTATTCTTGAAAGCGTTTCGACAAGCTTTTGTTTTTCGACATATCCTTGAATCTTTTTTCTTTCCTCTCTCCTTTTTTTTTTTCTTTTTTTTTTTTTTTTTCTTTCTTAGTTACGGCCAGATCCTGTGTATACATAGACGAAGTAAGTGCGCATGGTATGCAAAGGTTTAAAAACATCAACATCGCCAGCAGATGTTCCTTTTTAAAGGAAACGAAATGGAAAAATATTATTTCAAGATTTTCTTTCTTTCCATTTCTTATTTATTTCTCTCTTTCTCTTTCCCTCTCTTTTTATCTCTTTCGCGTTTTCTTTTTCTCTGATTCTCTCTTATCAAAGGGTAAAGTAACGTGATCGAGAGAAAGATGGAAAAGTGCGAATAGAAATTTTCTTGGTAGGTGTAGAATGTTTACACGGGCTGTTAGGAAAGTCAGTGATCCGTAGGAAAGGGTAGATCGAGTAAAAGATGTCGCGTGACTCTACGCTCGATTTGACTTCGTTACCGAGATACTAAAGTGGTGGTATAACGGGGAAACAATCTCGTTCTCTTTTGCTCTTCTTCTCTTTCTCTCTTTATCTCTCTCATTCATTCATTCGCTCATACTCTTTTTCTTTCTCTCTCTCTCTCTCTCTCTCGTGCTTTCTAGAATCTTGTCGATATTGTTGCCTATTGGGATAGCAGATACACTTGAAAGTTATCAAAGTGCGGGATCGTAGTTTGAGTATCTTCTCTAAAATGCCTTTCGGCAGGGCATGAGTTTCATTTCTGTTCGATTACTGGATATTTCAGAACGATATTCGGAAGGCACGATGACGATCTCTATCTTGCTTATTCTCTCTCTCTCTCTCTCTCTCTTTTTTTTTTGTTCAATTCAGTTTCGAAGAATCGTTTTACGGACTTTCGCATTTGCTTCCTTTTTATTGTGTCTTTCTTCCGTTCGAATAAAATACGTGGCTATAGTCTATGACAAACATCAAATCGAAATGTTTCTACTGTTAACACAAAAGACCCGTCATCCTTTGTCAACTTTTCTCTGTGTTTCAATAACGATCAACAAATCGAGCACTCGTTTATGAGACCTAAAATCCTTTTTTTCTCTCTCTCTCTCTCTCTCTCTCTCTCTCTTTCTCTTTTACTATCACGAAATTTTACGTTTTCGATGTCACATAGAAAAATGCTTGAAAATAATTGCCGAGTGGGTCCGCGCGATGTTGTCATTGGGGAAAAAAAAAAAAAAAAAAAAACAAAAAAAAACAAAAAAAAAAAACAAAACAAAAAGGAAGAAAAAAAAAATAAAAAATATCGTTTTCATTTTTAACAGATCGTATCTAATGAACTCAAAACGAACGATGGAATCATTATTATCGTTTTATTAAAGCAAGCATCGAATATTCAATATAATTATTCATTCTCGTATTTCATCGCATATTAATATAATATTAAAAATAATTTGTGTCTGCGCTATCTAATTAATACTAATGACGAATGAGTTCAAGGATCGAATATTTTAATAATTAATCATCTTATAACAATAGAAATCGAGTTTATCAATTTCTGGATACGGTCTCGTATATGCGGCAGGAATTTTATGTCGCATTCTGTATTACCTACTGTGATAAATTGATTTTTTTCAATAGCAACTTCCGGTACATAAACTATAAGCATGATACTACTATGGTAAAAGATATTTGGCAGTCGATAAATACAAAACTTTATATAATAATTAAATTTATCTAATAAATAGTTATAATAAAAATCATTTGCGATAAAAACTCTATCAAATTATATTTATATTCTACTAAGTAAGTTGTGTTTTATCTTACGTTTACTTTTTTATTTTTCTTGGAAAGTAGATATCGATAAAAACTAATTATAAACTTTTGCAATAATTTCGAATATGGCACTTTCGTCGTGAAGATTTTGATATAACTTTTTTGATATCAATGGCGATAACTGGAATCTCTTAGACGTAAATTCTATCGGTAAAACAGATTTTTTTTACCGAGCTTAAGGAAGTTTACACTTCGCTCGTAAGGTGGATAACTTCAGCGACAGATATGGACAAGATATGAATTACATGTGTAAAACATTATTATCGTAAGTAACTCGCAGGTAACGTAACGATCGAATTAATGTGTTTTAGAATAGATAGTCAAAATAAATAGTGTTTAGTAAACTGTAAACTCATATTTTTCATTCTTTCCCATTCATATTTTTTTTTATGATGGCGTACCTGTCGCTGCAATAATTCGTGATAGATACAGTACGCAGTATTGCATTTATTTTATTACATGAATGCATAAAGAATAATAAACGTAATTGATACAAAAATGAATGAATATTTATATATTAAATATTATTTCATATAATATATGTATTTCTTTTTCTATTTCTATTTCCTGTCATTACTCTTATTATTATCTTGCTAGATATAAAGAAAATTACAAGAGAAATGACAAAAAAAAAAGAAAATAAAGGAATTTTACTTCATAGATAGTATGGAAACGAATTAATGTTTTTTATAATATGATTTTTATAAAAATAATTTATAATATATATATATATATATATATATATTATAATCGCAAATTTATACACTTAATATTTGTCCATAGAATTCTATTATATCCAATCTATTTATTTGTGAAAGTATTATTAAGTAATATATAAATCAGAATTAGAATAAAGGAATTTTGAAGATATATCGGAATATGTAGCCATTCGCCCAGTAGTACTTGCATTAGATTCAATTTCAATAGGTAGCAAGTAATACTGACCCAGGTCTCACCACGTGGAGGTTGCTACATCTGGAGACCCACGGGCTAACGGTGACTCTACTCTAAAATTCGCGTTTGCGAGATAATAGAATTTTCCAATAGAATTTTCAAGCAAATAAAACGAAGTCCTCGGTAGGACTTTTTAATCACGCCCGTGAATACTCACCTGAGTATTAGAATAACGGTGATTCTAAGCTGAAATTTGAAATGATATAAGATAACCGAAAATTCTAGCTTTTAATGCTATCTAGAGATTGGTCAGTCTTTGCTTAGGGTTAACAGGACCGTCGCAAATATCGGCAGCTACATATACCCCAATACTAAATGATACCGTTCGTGTATCCTGAATTTCGAACAATACGACGAAGTTCATAGGAAGGAATTTTAATTGCGTTTGGACACCACACGCGAGTGTTAGAAAAATTCCGACTCCACTGTAAAATCTGCGTTCGCGAGATAATCTAAACGAATTTTTCGAGCAAATAAAAGAAACTCTCCGATAAAACTTTTAATCGCGTTCACGAACACCCACGCCTGTGCCAATCGACACGTGCGCAAGTGTTCTTCCTATCCTTCCCGTATTCTCGCGTAAAAATCAATGATGAATTTTATCCCTCGATGATTCCTTGACGATTCGTCAATGATCCCTCGATGATCTATGAAGAAGAAGAAAGAAGGAAATTGACAAAAAAATATTATATTAAAATTATTTTAAGTTTCTCGAGCGTTTACGATCTTTTTAATGTTTAAACGAATGTACTTTTGTTTAAATATTATTTTATTTTATTCCGTGTATATTAAAGATTGTTTAAATAATTGAAAAATTATCGAAAATATTAATTTATAAGTTTTCACTTTTTAAAAATAGAGAGCTTCGAATATTCAAGCGTTGTAATTCAAAAGAAAACTAAATCGATGATTAACAAAATCTCCGAAAAGTTTGTTTTTCTTGATATTAGACGAACGTTCGCTATTTCAAAATTTTAATTCTAATAAACTATCTAATAATTATTATCGAGAGAATGCTATTCTTTGACACGATTTTCTTTTTCTTTAAAAGAAAAAAAAAAAAAATAAATAAATAAATCTTTTTCAAAAGTACGGAAAAGCCGTGTACTCGCTTGAAATTTCATTTTAAATGAGACGTTATCATAATCATTAAAGAATAATGTTTTTATTGATTGTTGGCGTAAATCATTACAAAACTAGGGGTGATGAACAGCCTTAGAAAAAGAAAAAAAAAAAAAAAAAAAGAAAGGAGAATAAAAATTAATGCACCAAATTTAAACGAGATTCTCAATGTTCTTACATTATCATTTTATTTTCGAATAATTTAAATAATCCATCTAACAATATTTTTCTCATAAAAGAGAGAAACTTTACGATTAGATTTTTCATTTATAAACTTGTTTTATACGTAATTACGTATATCTAAGCATACGTACGTCCAATAATTCTCATCTCTCGAGTTTTACGATTAGATTTTTCATTTATAAACTTGTTTTATACGTAACTATGTATATCTAAGCATACGTACGTGAAAGAATTTTCAACTCTTGAGTTTTCTGTCATCTGCGATCTGATATTTTGTGTGTTTATAAATGACTTCTTCGTATTCAGTCTGTTATTAATATTTCCAAGTACTCTTTCAAAACATACATTGTTTCTTGTTATCGTATTCCTCGTATACCTACCATCTTGAAACTATTATGCGTAGTGAGTACTCGTAATTCGTTATGAATAGGATAGGTAATATATAAACAAACGCGTTAGTACGTATCCGATCATTACCACGATAGGATGTAGCTTAGGTTATTCCGTTAATATATTATTTATTCACGAACTTGTCGCATTTACGCTGTATGAAAAATTTACATTAATAACGTTAATAAGCGTAACTTATAATTATTTATTAATAGTAATTATTTATTATTTCTTGTTTTCTTTTCTTTTTTTTTTTCTTTTCTTTTCTTTTCTTTTATTTTTTTATTCATTTTTATTTTCTTTATTCTTTTCTTTTTTTTTTTTTTTTTTTTTTTTTTTTTTTTTTTGTTTAATTTTCTTCTTTTGTTAAATCATAGTCGCTTAATTATTTATTAATCGTTAACATTGTGATCGTTCATAAACTCATACTATCGCAACTACAATTTTTATTTTCCATCTAATGTCGCATTCTTAACAGATAATATGCTTCTTCTTCTTTTCTTTTCTTATCTTTTTATAAATTACACAATTTATACGTAAAGATACAAAAGTTGAATTATATCGCACGATGTACGCCCTCTCTTTTCTTCTTTTTCTGTTTCGATTCGTTAATAAATACGTACATACATACATTAAATGCGCGTACATACATACATACAATAATAATTAACGCGAAGTCGTATCTTGTGTATATTTCGTTTAGCTATACAAATTGTAATTATCGCGCTGTATTAGGTGATGGTGTGGTTGATGGTGGTATTGGTGTTGGCACGATACGAAGATATACGAAGATCGGATAGATTCATTCGCAAAAGGAATAATAATTAAAGGTATTGATTATCGAAAATTCTCATTCGCGTGCTTTCATTTTTATTCTCTTACGGCACAATTCAAAGTCCAATTATTTCTCTTTTCTATTTTTATTCGTTCATTATAGCCGTTCAATATTTTCCTATCTTCTTTAATAGAAAATATACGTACACCCTATACATACATATATATAAATACACACATATGTAATAGTGATACGAGTAATAAGAATATTGCAAATGAGTGTTTAATATCTCTCGTAATGAAACAATGCACAATAGATAATAAATAATAATCATAAGCTCAATGCATTTTATAAGGCGAAAAAACGAATAAATTGTCCAAGCGATATTTCGTAACGATCGATATTCGTGTAATTATTTCGAGAGAGAAAGAGAGAGAGAGAGAGAGAGAGAGAGAGAGAGAGAGAATGAGAGAGCTAATGCATTCAATGTCAGTGTGTTTCCTGGCACTGACTGTATGTTAATTAATACGATGGCGGCGTGGCTTTATGTAATTCAGTGTGCTTGTAGATACTACGAATACTACTGCGTTACTGCTAATGCACAAAGTAATTCCATGCAATACCAGCAATACTTCTTCCGCATTTTGCTCATATTTTATTTTTCTGTTTCTTTTTTTTTTTTCTTCTTTTTTTTCGTTTGATTTATTTATTATCCATATATGTTTTTATTTTTCATTTATTTTCCATTTATTTTTCATTTATTTTTCATTTGTGGAAAATAACAAGAGCGAATAAAATTAAAAATTACGAAGCGAATTTTATAATATGAATTTTTTTGTTCATCTTTTTCTTTTTTTTTTTTTTTTATTGGCGTATAAAGAAAATTTCAATGCGTTTTATTTTCGTTTGGTTTAACTCGAAATATGAATTTCAAATTCGCGTTTGTATCTATGTGTGTTGGTACAATATCGTCCAAATGAACTCACGTTATTACATTTATCTCGAATGCCCGGTTAACGATCGATATGGATAAGCAAGTACCTTCATAATCTACATCGAAGTTTTACAAAGTGATTATTATGTTATTCTTCTATGACAATACTGGATTTTAAAGAAAGAAACTATACATGTATTTTTCTTGATTGTTATCTATTCTCCTTCATATTTTTCTTTTTTGTTTTTAAATTTTTTAATCCTACCATATATTTTCACATTAAAAATATATTATATACTCGCCCGTCACAAAGAAAAGTATACGTAGGATTAAATTGCATTAGCAATTACATTGGTTATTAGCAATTCGTTTTTTCTTTTTTTTAGGTATTCTTCTATATATATATTTATATTTTTCAATATATGTATATCGAATTGTATCGTAGAGCTTGCGTATCCATATTAATAAAATAATAAGTATAATAGTTAATTTCGTTTATCGAAGTCAAAGGAGAAATTGCATTTGAAATGTTGCATTATAGGAAAAAAGAAAAAAAAAAAAAAAAAGAAAAAAGAAAGGAATAATCGATCGTTTTCGA
>NC_062195.1:980000-987500 GCF_912470025.1 Vespa velutina
TCACACATGCTATGTCCTCTTTTCCTTCTTAGATGTATATGTTATGTATATTCGTATGTATTTATGTATGTATGTATGTATGTATGTATGTATGTACGTATGTACGTATGTATGTATGTATGTATGTATGTAGGTATGTATGTATGTATGTATGTATGTATGTATGTATGTATGTATGTATGTATGTATGTATGTATGTATGTATGTATGTATGTAAATATATATATATATATATAATTATGTATATAATATGTATATATAACGCGTATTTTTTATTTTTTTTTGCTTTGTTTTGTTTTGGTTTACCTATATTTATATATTTATGTATATGTATATTTTTATATTTATATATGTATATTTTCGTATGTTCAAAGTTTGCGTACGCATACATCAACGCGATGCACTTTATGTTATAGATACATAGCTTGATCATTCGTTTTCGAAACGAAAGTCATTTAAATGGTAACAAATGTGTTAATAATTAATGAGTTACGCGCCGATTCGATAGTTTAGAAATCGTGCCATCAGTCAGTTACTTTTTTTTAATCCGATCGAAGTCTCGTGGAATACCATTTCCTTTGAATAGACGAAAGTTATGCGAAAGATTAAATTTAAAAATTCTACGAAGGACCTTGCTATCTGTATTTGAATATCTCGCAGATTAAATTCCAACAAAGATTTAAACGGTTTCTTGAAAAATTCATCTTCTTGCTTCCTTTTTTGAAAACTTTCAAAAAAAAATACAAAAAAAAAAAAAAAAAAGATAAGAAAAAAAATTCGACCGATAAAATCCAATAAAACAGGCGTGACTATAATATACTCGTATTCTTAGGATCGAACATGAACATTTTTCGATTCGCCGATGATAAATATTAACGAAATTGATTTAATTTAAATAATTCAGGATTTAAATGTTATTCGAAATGTGATAATCGAAGGAATTCGATAATATGATAATTGAAGAAATTCGAAGCCACAATAAGCGCGTACAGTGCATGCATATATATATATATATATATATATATATATATACAAATGACGTAAATATATTTTTAAAATGATGGAAAAATGTCGTGTACGATATATTAATACGTCACGTTTGATTACAGTTTAACAAAATCTCAATATTCACCGTGAGTATTGTTACAACGTGAAATTATTCGCGTATACGAATTCGTACGAAAAGCAATGATTTGTAACTATCGAGTCTGAGAATGGAGGAATCTGAGAATGATTTTGGCCAGCAGTCTGTAGAAATAAGTTGTGAACAATAGTCGTGTCTAGTTGATACGAGTTGATAATTCGTCGTCGTAGATAATTGTTTCCTACAAAAGTAGAATGAAATAAGTTTTAGTTGAACAAATACGAGGGATTTGTCCTACGATTTAAATACATGTATGTATGTACGTGCAAGGTGAAACGTTTCGCTCTAGTATACGCGATGTATCGATAGTAACAAACTTTTTATCCGTCAATGAATTTAAAATGTATAAAAAAAGAAAAAGAGGCGTACAAATTATGACGATTAAAATATTAAACTTTGTTATTTGACGAAAAATTATGTTTTGTTTTAGCACGATTAGAAAGTTCTATTATCTTTCGAAATATTTCGAATCTGCATTAGCACACACATATACATACACTCTCTCTTTCTCTCTCTCTCTCTCTCTCTCTCTCTCTCTCTCTCTCTCTCTCTCTTTCTCTCTCTCTCTTTCTCTTTCTCTCTCTCTGTGATACGATGTAACTTTAAAAATGTACATTGATATCACGAAAGATTTCAATTTAATATTATAAATATTAAAATATTACAATATTAAAATCATAGGTATAATATTGATTTTAGATGAGGAAGAAAGAAAAAAAAAGAAGAAAAAAAAAAGGAAAATTGAGATAGATAATTTAATAATTGTCTGAAGTATTTTAAGAAAATATTGAACGTTAAACGTTATACGCTTTATCCGTCACTTATTCCAAAACAATTCAGACACATATACACACGTAACACACGAATAGAACGACGCATAATAGTTGTGCTCGTCATTGATCGGCCGGCCCGCCAGCCTGTAGCATATCCAATATGCGTCGTACTCGTCAAGTCGGAGCACGCAACGAAACGTTCACCCTGACCACCCGTCAATCTCTCTGTCGGTCTCTCTCTCTCCCTCTCTCTCTCTCTCTCTTTTCCTCTCCTCTCCCCTCTACTCCTTTCGTCTTCTCTTCTCTTGTCATCCTCGTCGTTCTCGTCGTCCTCGTCATCGTCGAGCTCGCTTATGGTATGCGCATATAGGAGCAAATGGCACTATGGCTCGTCTAGAATGCCGGCTAGTAGTTTAATCGCTTCATTGGACCCACCTACGAGCCAAAGAGAGAGAGAGAGAGAGAGAGAGAGAGAGAGAGAGAGAGAGAGAAGAGCACATACATACTGCACGTTTAGGTATGCCATACTAATTTCTAAAATATTTGTCAGTCGATCGATATCGAAATTTCACGAGATCATCTTATTCATTTGTCGATACATATATCTGATAAATCTCTATTTCGAATCGGTACTTTTAGCAACGTGAAAGATCTATGAGTATTATAATGGTCCGTTTTTTTTTTTTTTTTTTTTTATTGGAACCTTTGAAAAAGATATGTATGACAACGAAGAAAATGAAGAAGAAGAAGAATTCGGTAGATAGATTTCCTGTATCTATTTGTGCGTTTTATTCGAATCACGTTGCTCGGCGAGAATAAAATAATTTCGTTAAAGATCGATGAAAAGATCGACGATATCTTTAAGTCAAAAGATGACATATATATATATATATATATATATATCTTTTTTATTCTAATTAACTCGTACGTATGATCCAGAAAATAAACCGAGTATCTGGCTACTGACACGATTTCCGTTTCATCTTTCGTCTCAATAACGGGGTTTCGCATTCGGCGATAATAATAATAATTAATAATCTTATCTTATCACAGTAATTATTTACATACGATATTTCATTTCATGTTTCGACTCGCTCGTACATTCGCTATTCTCGCTGATAATAATACACACGTAACCTGGTGAGGATTGGGTGGTTGAAGTGATAAGTTGGAATGAAAGTGGGCAGAAAGAGAGGGAAAGAAAAAGAGAAAGAGAGAAAGAAAAGTGAGGTTGGAGTGGGGGGGGGGAGAGGGATGGCGATAGCGATGGTTGAAAAATTTCGAGGGGAGAACGAATGAGCTTTCATCTTGAATCGCCATAGTCCGAAGCGAACCGTTCTTTTCTCTCTTCGCCCTTCTAAAAAGATAAGCAAATAGAGAAAATCTAGTCAGTCTATCGGAAAAAGAGACTCACAAGTGTATTCGAAAAACTCGCAAGTTGTCGCTCGAGTATAACGTTAGTGTGCTACTATATTTACATTTATATCGATCGATCGATCATTCGTTCGTTCGTTCGTTCGTTCGTACGTTCGTTCATTCGTTCGTTCGTTTCGCGTCTTTCATTCGATTCGAAACGTCAGTTTATATTTGTGCGATATCAAGTTAAACATTTGCGAAACATCGATCATTTGAGAAGATGATCGTTCGATCGAGCTCGATCTTTTCGTTCATGTCTGATAGATTCGATAATTTTGTTAGATCGTTGATAGATCGTAAAATTAGCATTTGAATTGTATATATGAGAATGAATTTTGAATAGGTGTACGTGTTACATTCGATAATACCACAGGATATGTGTTATTTTCCCACGAGTTTTGATTTTTTTTCGAGCAACGCAACGACACCGCGAGGTTTTCTTCTTTTTTTTTTTCTTTTTCTTTTTTTCTTCTTTTTTCTTCCTTTTTTTTTGTTATTTTTTTCTTTTTTCTTTTATCATCAATTCGTGCCTCATTTTGCACTGATCCTATTCCTCTTTTAGAGAGGATTGTATAGTATCAGCAGTTAAATACTAACAGTAGTAACAATGGTTGAAACAGTAGCCGTAGTATATATAATTTATATATACTACGAGATTATATGATAGTATTAATTAGTAGTAGTAATAGTAGTAGTATAGCAGCAGTAATATGATAATAGTAGTTGCAGCAGGTATAGTAATAGTAGTAGTAGTAGTAGTGGTACTAATGGTAATAGTAGTAGTATTAGTAACAATAGTATTTAGTAACACTATTAATAATAATAGTAGCAATTATATTAATAGTAATAGTGTGATATAGCGACAGTACTAACAATGTTTGTTTGTTTGTTTGTTTTTTTTTTCTTTGGCATTTAAACGATAATAAATAATTTTACACTAATGGAACGATTATCATACACCAATTCTAAAATCTTATCACGTTTTACGTTATACGGACCATTAGCAGCGATAGTTCAATGTA
Source organism: Vespa velutina (assembly GCF_912470025.1). Lineage (NCBI taxonomy): Eukaryota > Metazoa > Arthropoda > Insecta > Hymenoptera > Vespidae > Vespa > Vespa velutina. The sequence goes on from NC_062195.1 coordinate 984,356, forward strand.
TGCTCATTTTTTTTTTTTTTTTTTTTTTTTTTTTTTTTTTTGAAATCATTTTTTCTCCTTTTTTTTTATTTTACACACAATGCTTCGATCGTGAATGATTTTTCTTAATCTTTCTCCTATATTTTTATCATTATGATAATAATAATAATAATAAAATTATTATTATTATTATTATTATTGTTATTATTATTCGATACTGTTCAGTCCTTTAAAATGTACAGACACACACAATGGAAAATTTCTTCGCACGCATCATCCTACGTTTATTTTTGGTTTAACGAACGTTTATATGTATATAACAACGCATTCCTTTTACAACGTTATTACCAACGTTACTTCACGTTTGTCCATTTTTTCTTCTTTTGTTGTTATTGTTGTTGTTGTTGTTGTTGTTGTTGCTACGATATAAAATCTTCGATCGCGATAATAATAAAGATAATATATGCGCGTAATTATATATTATTATTATTATTATTATTATTTATTATTTATTATTATTATTATTATTATTATTATTATTAATATATTATTATTATTATTATTATTATTTTTTTTTTTTTTTTTTTTTATTATGTTATATACGACATACTCCTCCGCATATTCTCGCCGCCAAAGAGATGCCGTAGTTTTGTCGATCGATACGCCTGCGTGATCCGGCGACTCGAACTTGAAACATTTCGCGGGACGCAAAGATATTAGGATACTAACGTGACATCTATTACGAGATTTAATGATCCATCATCTTTGATCGTCCTTCATTTTTCGATTTTTCAATAGGTACGTGCCGATCGCGCGTCGAACGAACGTGTGCCGTGTAATTAATTATATCACGATAGTTTTATCTACAATCGCTTGTTGTTGTATTCTTCTTGGCCGCTGTTAATTATTCGTACACTTATCGATATATACATATACATATGCATATATATATATATATATATATATATATATATACGCGCTGACTGAGAGAATATGGGAGTTTAATGCGTACCGCATCAGTTTCAGCTGATTTTTCTTTCGAACGACGATAAGCCACGTTACATACGTTACGTTATGCTTCGTTGTTATCGGAAAAAACATAAAGAAAATCGTCCTCCAAATAATTTTTCTTCGTCATCTTTGCACCGTCGAATCGTTCGCACCGAAAACATATTTTCTCGTCGACGAAGAAAAAAGAAAAAGAGAGAAAAAAAAAAATAAAGAAAAAGAAGAAGAAAAAAAAACAATAGAAAATTCTTATCCTTTGTCCGAAACGCGAGATAAAAATGATTGTCTAAGATCGCAAATCAAGCGATCACGAGTCCCATCGATCGACAGTGCATGAATTTAACGTTGACTGTTTCAACGAGATAAAAATGTGAAAAGCTTCGCTCGATCATCTCGAAGACACGATCCCATTTTCTTTCTTTGCTTTTCTTTTCTTTTCTTTTTTTTTTATATTTATATATATATATATATATATAATTTTTTTTTCTTTTATTTTCTTCTTCTTATTTTCCTCTTATTATTTCACAATTTATAATGAGACGCAGCAAAAAAGCTTCGCATTGTTGCTAAAATTTGAACGAGCGCGCGAAAATGATTCGGCTTATTACGTTCAGCCGCATGAGACGAGAAAGAGAAATGATTAGAATTTGTCCTTCTAAAACTTGATTACATATTTACTTGAGTCCCGCGCCACGCGAACGTCCATTATTTACATATTTACTTGAGTATTTTTTTATCGGAACACTTCAATATTACTCGTTATTATGTTTTTCGCGTCGTTTGAACGATGAAATCACTCTGTCCTTCCGTACAGTTTTTCTATCAAGCGAGAAGGGTATTAATTTTCGACATTATTGTAAATTTTATTTTCCATCACTATCATATCCCATCAACGTTCTATTGTTATTTAAAAATAAAAATATTATTCGATGAATTAAATATTATATGCGAATGCGTATTACGTATAAGGATCATTCAATCGATTCGATCACGGATTTTCTCTAACAACCGGTATTCACATAGATCCGATTCATAACCTTCCAAAAGGGTCGACCATTCGTCCTAAAGTTCGACGCTTTAACGAGTTCAAGCAAATTCATTTACGTACCGCGATCATCGTTCTCCTCGTTTCTGTGTGCTGTCTGTTACTCAAGGAACTTTACGAGCTAAACTTTGGAGGATTCGATCGCTCGAAACTATCTACGCGAATGCTTATAGATCTCCCCGTTGGTTGTATTTTACGTTAGAATGCTTTGGATTATATCACGTGCGCCCGATTTGACAGTAAATTTATTCTTCAATTTTACGCGTAACGTTATAATGCGAAAATTTATGAAAAAAAAAAAAAAAAAAAAAAAAGAAAGAAAAAAGAGAAAATAAGCAAAGAAAGGAAAAAGGAAACGAAAAAGAAAAGAGAAAGAATTTTTCTTTTTTTTTTTTCCTTCCTTCGTGATATATGTCTTCCTTTCTTTCTTGCGTAAAAAAAAAAAAAAAAGAAAATAAAAAAGAAATAAAAAAAAAGTACAAAAGAGTAAAAAGAAGAAGAAGAAAAAAAAAAAAAGAGAAAAAAGAAAAAAGGAGAAAAAAAATTTTACGAAGTAACGCCGTTGATATACGCAAAATTCTAAACCGCTATCGCTCCTATATCCCATATGTTTCGACGTATTTCCAAAGCTCTCTATCTCTTTTTCTCGTATCATCCATCATGCTTTATGAACCGAATCATTCTACGACCTTTCGGACTTTCCGGCATGGCTTTTCGAAGTTTCTCTATATAAATTGAATTTTCTCGTGGTAACCGAGGAAATCCAACGTGATTTCGTTTATTCACGAATCAGGAAACACGTCGATCTTTTCAAGTATACAATAATATACAGGGTATCTCTCATTATAATCGATCGATTGATCGTAAAATTCATCGATATTTCTTAACGTTATCTGTGAATATTTGAATGAAATAGTTTCAAGGCCATTGATCATCGATAGATAAGGAACACATACAAAATAGGGAAAGAAATACTTCAAACGAATCTTCGTTATCCTCAAGAATTTCGATGATATTCGTATAAAGATCGATTGAAAGAGGACACCCCGTACATATATATATATATATATAGGATCTTATTTTTTCTCGTTTCCTTTCTTCGTCTAATCATAA
>NC_062195.1:1007500-1010000 GCF_912470025.1 Vespa velutina
TATTCAGCAAAGCGGTTTATACTTCGTCGTACCTTTGAATTTACATGAGCCTTTAAATTTCCACGAAAAAGTCTTTCCTCGGTTTTCATTTCTTTCTCTCTCTGTCTCTCTCTCTCTCTCTTTTATCTGTCATTCTTTTTATTTCTTATAAGCGTATTTTCACGCGGAAACATTTCTTTTGAAAAATGAAAGAATCATATCTCTTTAATCTTTGCTAATAATATAAGAAAGATATCCATATTTAATCATCGATGATACTTTATTATCCATTCCATTTTGGGATCATTCGAATTATCAAAATGGGACCAACACGAATTATAACGTAATTATATGGAAATGTAATATGAATAATCATGTACGCGAAGTCAAATCAAAGTTTACTAGTTGCCGATTAATGGATCGATTTCTATGCACTTTAGAGGACTCAGGAGAGTATAATAATAATTTCATTTATAATATATTCATAAGAAGGTTATGATTGCCCGTGGTATCGTAATTCTCAAGCGACGAGACCCGTTACGTTAAGGAAGTTAAATGATTTTTATGAACGACGAATTTATTTCATTTCCTTTTCTAACTCAAAGGAAACGAGTAAGCTGAAATAGTAAGAAGGGAGAAGGAATGTCTGAAAAATAAGAAAACAAAAGGAGAAACGTAAAGTCGCCGCCATGTCGGAGACACAATCCGCGTGAAAGTAACTTCCCTCGTTTCACGCTTTACGAGCCATTATCTAGCAGTCATGCAATTTATAACTCGACTCGCGTTATGACTTGCGCTCTCCTTAAAGCACGAAAACCGAGCTTAGAAATATGAATGTACGAAATATACTATCAGTGTATTTCTTTCATATCCATGTATAAACGTATATGCATCTATGTATATATATATATATATATATATATATATATATATATATATATGTACACGGACACACATTATATAAATCGAAAACTTTCGACAATTCAGAAAATTCCAACAAATTTTCTGGCAATTCGTATTATTATATTTAAGTACCGTTTTCTTCGAGCTAGTTTCTAAAATTTTCATTCGGAAAATGAAACAAATTTCAAGGACGCACAAGGACGTCGACGACGTCAAAGACGACAATGACGGTGACTTTTGAAAGTTATTAATCGCGATTATTCTCCTTACAAAAGTCTCGTTATCCGCTTAGAAAGAAGAATGAATACACCTATCGTCCGTAGATGATAATATTAAATCATTGAATATTACTTTATCGATTTGGAGAATAAAATAAATGTGTCGTTCGAGGATCACATATCGTTATAAAGAAAAAAAATCGAGAGAGAGAGAGAGAGAGAGAGAGAGAGAAAAGAAAAAAAATTTTAATCCTTCGATAATTGTTTTTCTTTTATTATTACTGTCCAATTATCACACTGTTTACTTATAACGCTTACATTGCTCTAATAGTATCGATATCAGAGCAAACATTACGTGACCTGGACCAAAGAGATAGACACGTTCATCTTCGAGTTACACACACACACACAGAGAGAGAGAGAGAGAGAGAGAGAGAGGGAGAGAGAGATCACACTCCCTCCTCCCATGTTCTCGTTTCCCTTTAGAAGAATATCTTTCATCTTTCTCGAATTAACGCAGTCTCTTCAGTGAAACAAATATCTGTTATACGTTTATCTATCGATCAACGTGTATATTATGATCATTAAAAATACATTGAGTAAAATTTTTATTTGATTTAAAAAAAAAAAAAAAAAAAAAAAGAAGAAGAAGAAGAAAGAAAAAAAAAACAAGAAAAACATAAAAAGCTAAATTAATCCTTTTTTCCCATAAATCGAATGATTCATTAGCATGAATTCTTTTCAATTAAATTATTGATCATTTAAGTAACATTTGTTATTAGTAGGAATCGATCCTTACCTTATTTAACAGAGAGAACAACATACGCAAGCATTGATATCATTCGTTAGAATACGTGTGCGTGTTAAATAACGTATATATATATATATATATATACATATATATGTATATATACATGTAATATACATTTATTTATGTTACTATATATGTATATATTATATATACATATATAGTAACATATTTATAGGACAGGACATTGCCTGTAATGCACGTACACGTCCATTCATCTACATATACGCACACAAGCGTAACTATTACACAAGCACTCGTATACAAAACAGACAGAAAGTATATCGTTTTGTTCACTCATATTTTTTTCTTCTCTTTTCTTTTTTAATTGTTTTTAATATTTTTTTTTTTTTTTTTTTTTTTTTTTTTTTTTTTTATTTCCTCATTTCCTTTCCTTTCATTCGTCCTTTAATTCGACGAAGACGGCACGAACGCTTTTTGTAAGATAATATAATGATAGATACGAATCGAAAGAAAATGAAATGTTAGATAAAAATTGACTGACGCTAAGTCAGACGAAATGGAAAATTCTTATTGGTCCGACAATAAAGAAGAAAAATAGTAATGTCTTTGATGCCATCTTCTTCGTAAA
>NC_062195.1:1012500-1065000 GCF_912470025.1 Vespa velutina
CCAACAGGTTTTTCACTCTTCGTCATGCTCCTTCCTTTTCTCTCGATTTCGATCAATAAGATGATTCTCTTTACGGTCGTGCTTATGCAACTCGAATGTGTTACATTGAAAACGTGGGCTCGATGGAATCCATATATTCAGTATCCACCTCGTTTTTTGTTCGTTTTCTTACCATCTTACGTTATACACTTTTTCTTATTATAGGACTCATTTTATTCACGTTTCTCTCTGTTTTTCGAAAGCTTAGAGAATTTTATGGATGTACTTTATAATAGATTTTATGACTTCACCAGATTTGGTTGTGGCCATTGGAACGTTCTTGATTTTCTGGAACGATAGAGGACAATAAGACGAGAAAAATCATTCTTACTCGAGAGAACAAAACTGCTCTCTCTCTCTCTCTCTCTCTCTCTCTCTCTCTCTCTCTCTCTTTCGTTTTAGTTCACCATGCACATAACTCGAAGAAGGAAGGTCGACGAGGTTGGAAGCTACAAAGAGATACGATGGTCGTTTGGCTGAGTAAAAGCAAAGGAAGAAGAAGAAGAAGAAGAGGAAGAGGAGGAAAAAGAAGAGAAAGAAGAGAGCAAAGGGGGAGGGGGAAAAAAAAAGAAGAAGAATAAGAAGAAGGAACTTTTGCTCGACGATGCTGGAATTTCACGCTCGTTCGTTGAAAAAGATACGTGAGAGGGAGTTATACTCGACGCGCTAGAACTTTGTCGCTCTTCTTCTTTTACTCGACCATTCTCGTTTGCCTATTCTTCGTGAACTTTTTAAAATTATTGAACGTCGGCGACGACGCCGACAACGACGACGATGACGATGTTCGCGCATTCATGTAATATCCTCTTTCAACATTTTAACGATTTCTTTTCTTTCTTCTAACACGCGTAAACGTGTGTTATATATTGGTTAAACGTCATTAAATATGCACGCTGTTTGTATCGTTCGATGAGAAAAGAAAAAAAAAAAAAAAAAAAGAAAGAAAAAGGGAAAAGACAAAACAAAAGTACAATATATCGTTAGTTGAAAAAAAAGGAAAACAAATGAAAAAAATGTGATCTCGATGATTAGCCGAAGCTCAACACATTATTTGAAAGGAAAGTTACGATGATGATCGATCCTTTTCGTTTATTTATTACGCGATTAAAAAAAAAAGAAAAAAAAAAAAAAAGAAAAAAAAAGAAAAGAAAAGAAAAACAAAAGAAAAAGAGGAAGAAGAAACAAGAAATAAAAAATAGGAGGCCTCAGAGCTAAAGAACCGATTGCTTTTAGATTGGATATTAGAAAGGCGGGATAAAAGGACGAACTCTCGATGTATTCGCGTTGCGCGACGATTGCAATACGCCCACCCGCGTTTTCTCGCGGATCAAAGAGATCGTTCTTCCTTTCTTGACGCGTCCGATCTCTCTCTCTCTCTCTCTCTCTCTCTCTTTTTCTCTTTTAACTTCGTTTGAGTCGAGATTGGCTCTCTATCCTTTTGCCGCGCAGCATCTTTTTCGAAGCAGCTCTCTACGAGCCTTTTGAAAAGTTCTTCTTCTTCCTTCGATAGAAAGAGAGAGAGAGAGAGAGAGAGAGAGAATGAGTCGTGTGACCAACGTAATATGAAATTTTACCGTGGGCGACGAAAGGCAAATATTTGATCGGGCTCCTTTTTAATTATACCCCGGTCTTCTTTTCACTCCTCTCTAGTTGCACGTTCCGCCTTTTTGCTTCATTCCTTTTTCTATTTTTTTTTCTTTTTTCTTTCTTTTTTTTTCTTTTCTTATTTTCTTTTTTCTTTTTTTCTTTTACTCTTCCCTTTCCCTTTCTTCTCTCTTTTTTTGTCTCTCTCTTCTTCCTTCCTTTCTTTCTTTCCTTTCTCGAACTCGCTAGATACTCTCCCTTAATTTCTTCGTCTTCTCGATTTACCGATGTCCTTAATTAAAAGTTTATCGTTGGAACTGCGCTCACGACTTTTGCTTCGACGTTAGACTCGAATCTTTCCAATTGTAGATACGTACTTTCTTACCCCTTTCCCTTTTCCCGTTTTCCCTGTCTTCCTATACTCTATCCTTTCTTTTCTTTTCTATTCTTTACTTTTCTCTTTTCTTCTCTTCTCGTCTCTTCTTCTTCTTCTTCTTCTTCTTTTTCTTCTTCATTTTCACCGACCAATAAATATGGTCGCGAATCCTCCTGTTACGTCGAAAATTAAATTTACCACCGTCCTTTTCACAAATCCTCTTCTTATTGTATGACCTCTCACAAGCGCGCGCACGCTCGAGAGAAAAAGAGTAAGAGAGAGAGAGAGAGAGACTTACATTCGACTATCATGCAAGGCGGCGAATCTTCAGAGTATTTCCTCTGCAAAAGAAAACGAACTTACGACATCGGGACACGCAATATTTCGCTTCGGTCGACCGAAAATGAACGTTCCTTTTATACGAAACGACAAAAGCGAAATATCGTCCCTCTTATACTCGACTCCACGTGATTCGAAGATTTACGATTGGTTCGGATCTCTTATACGTACGATTCTTCCCATTTATTCCCAAAACTTCACCGAACTTGAAATTAATTGATTTTCTTTTTCTTCTTTTTTTTTTTTCATCATCCTCGTGTTCTCCCACTTTCTCTCTCTCTCTCTCCCCCTGCCCCCCCCTCTCTCTTTCTCTATCTTTATCTTTATATCTTTTTTTCTCTTGTATATTCGAAAAAAATCGATTCTTTGATTTCTTAGAAGATCGCTAATTTTTTCGCTAATCCTTTGTCGTTTCATTACAATTCTAATGTTCGCTTCAACCAGCGTTATTTTGTATAATTACAAGTATATACATACATATATATATATATATATATATATATATATATATATATATATATATTATATTGTTCTTTTGTAAGAAGAGAGAAGGTATACGTAAAGAAGAAAGAGACGGATGTTGGGTTAATATAACGTGGACGATAAAAGTGTGGATAGAAGAGAATAGAGACAAGAAAGAGCAAGAGAATTGGATAAAGATGGATATAGATGGAGATAGAGACGGAGGAGAGACAGAGAGAGAGAGAGAGAGAGAGACAGACAGACAGACAGACAGAGAGAGAGAAAGAGGAAGGAGGAGTTGAAGATAGGAGAGGCGGGTTAAGCTTAAGCCAATTTCATTTACCTTGCACCCAGTAATTTTGCCCGTCCGTCGACACATTGCGCCGAACGTTGCCGACGGCGATAACCCTAGACGAATACGTTGTACTTTTCCGCAAAGGCGCAAGTTAATGTAACCGTGTAATTACGAAAGGGTAGAAAGGATAGACCCTGATACGAGGATTGGAACTTGGGATAATTAGTTTTTCTTTTTTTTTTTTTTTTTTTTTTGCTTTTCTTTTTCTTTTTTTTCTACGATATTATTTGTCGATAACGATAATGCGACGACGTTGAATTATTTCCATCACACGTTTGTGTTTTCTTTTTTTTTTTTTTGTTTCTCACTGATTCAGAATTTTTTATCTCGAGGGAGAGAAAAAAAATTAATTTTTATCAAGAGAAAAAGAGAGAGAGACAGAGAGAGAGAGAGAGAAAGAGAGAGAGAGAAAGAGATAGAAAGATTCTAGTCTCTCTTCTTTTTTTATTGCGTGATTATTTAAATTAGATCGAACGAACGTGGTTTTTTTTACGATGAATCGGAAATGTTCAAATGTTAAATAAATAATTTTACGATAGACGAGAGATCAAAATCGATGGAATATTTAAAATATGTAATTAGATGGATGTTTTAATAACCGATCACGCCAGACGTAATTGCAAAATTTAATCGTATCGTAAAACGAAAGTTATTTTAAAACGACGAGTTATATACGCAACGAACGTTTACGCGATCTCAAATATTTTCGAAAGTGCAGTAGAAAGTTTCTTTTTTATTGCGTTTATCTATTTTTTTCTGTTTTTTTACTTTTTCCTTCTTTTCTTTCATTTTCTTTCTTTTTTTTTTTTCTTCTTATCTTTTCTCATCATTATCAATCGATCACTATATTAATATTTGTATACATACACATATGTATACCACTCGTATATGAAACATATCAACATCAATCAACAGACATTATATACTTAATGTAAAGATATATAGAGAGATGTATGTCTGTATATATATGTATATATATATAATAATATAATATATATATATATATATATATACACATACATACAAGTTAGATATATGAGAAGCATAGTGTTACAGGCAACTTCCGAGTACGCAGGCAATTTCAGAAAAATCCAACGAACCAGCAGCTTGCAAGATGAAATTAATATAAAATAAATAACGTAATATATATGAGCAGATATAAATAGATAGATAGATAGATAAATAGATAGATAGATAGATAGATAGATAGATAGATAGATAGATAGATAGATAGATAGATAGATAATTTAAGACAAATCTTATTAAAATTCTGCGAATGCAAACGAAGAAAATGTAAACGAGAAATAAAAGAAGTAGAAGCTTTGTCGAGATAGATCGATCGATCGGTCTATCGATATCGATTCATTTACGATCACCATAACGATCATATATTCGCTTATATTTATACGATGATAAACGAGAAAAAAAAATAAAAAAAAAAAAAAAAAAAAGGAAGAAGAAAAAAAATACTAAAAGAAAAAAGAAACAATTAAAAAATAATTTCTCCGTATTTTCATAGGTAATAATTAAATAGCAATTAGTAATATCTAACGAGAGATAGCAACGATTAAAATAATTATGCTCATGCAAGTGGAGCGAAAAAAAAAATCGAGGAAGATTAAACGCTCGTAAAATCTATACGATCACAGAATTATTTTTACGAGAAATAAAAAGAGAAAGATAGAGTAAAACTATTTATATATATGTATATATAATGTATGTATATATTTATGCATGTATATACCTACTCTATTTTAAATACGTATTTTGATGTTTACATGTGTATATGTGTGTGTTTTCCTTCTCGAATCGGTGAAATGCTTCAACGTCGAATAAATCACGGCTTAAATCGTTTCTTTTTTACTATGCGTCCTATGTTGGGTATCTCTCTTTCGATATAGTTACGCGATTTTCGAATCGAGATTTGTATCGATGTGTAATACACATAGGTATTAGTGAATGTATCTCGTCGTCGTAGTCGTAGTCGTAGTCGTAGTCGTAGTCGTAGTCGTAGTCGTCGACGACGACGACGACAGCGACGTTTTCGTCGTTTTACGATAGCGATAATCCACGAAAACGAACTACGCCGAGTCGTCGAGTGGACAACACGAGTATCTTGCTTTTTTCTCTTACCTTTCTTTTGATATTTTTCCATCTTATTTTTTTTCTTTTTTAGTATCCTTTTTTTTCTCTTCCTTTTATATATATTTATTTAGTTATTTATATATATTCTATTTCGCACGCGTTACAATTTTTCGAGATATTTCATAAAAGTACGAAGATATTCGACGACGGACAATAGCTCAGATTATTCGGATTATTTGAAGGAAATAATAGTAATAAAAAAAAAAAAAAAAAAAAAAATATATATATATATATATATATAAATATAGATATAATAGAAAAAAAAAGAGAGAGAAAAGAATGAAGAAAATGTTAGAGAGGACGTTTTATAGAATTTAATTCTCTCCCTTTTAAAGGGGTATTATCTGGCTTTCCCTATAAAGCAAAAGCGAACCGGAGGCCTTTCGCGAAGGCTATAATTTTTCGTAACGGTTACGATCGAGTTAAAAGCCCGTCGCTCGAAGGATCTTCTTTCTTCTCTCTCTCTCTCTTTTTCTTTCTCTCTCACTCGCTTGAACACATAGCTTCGCTTTTTTTTTTCGATTCGTGAGCGAAAATCCGTGTTCTCTTTCGAGCTACCACTTTACAAACCCCTCTCCCTACCCCGTTTATATTTCTTTTTGTAATCCTCCTTTCTTTCTCTTGTCCCATCCTTCCCTCCCCCCTCCCCACCCCACTTATCGATCGAAACGATAAGAAAATGCCGGGCAACAAAAGGAATTTTCGATGGGAGAAACGAATTTTCTTAATTATGAATATGACGATCGTACGTAATATGGCGATCGAAAAGTCACGAAATAAAAGCAATGAGATTTTAATCGATACGTCCCTTTCATCTTTTCTTTTCTCTTTTTATTTTTTTTCTTTTTTTTTTTTTTTTTTTTCCCCATGGTATTTGGTTTAATGCGAAGTACTCCTAGAAAATGTATGTACGCACGTCTGTTTATATTAGAGTTCGTTAAAAATACATGAGAGTAATACTCCTTTGCGCCCGAACAAATCTTTAGATTAAATATGTGAAGGTTGAAGTCGTAAAAACATTAGGTAATTGGAGTGTTTAAGAAGAACAGAGAGTGTAAAGAGAACGAGAGAGAGAGAGAGAGAGAGAGAGAGAGAGAGAAAATAGAGAAAAAAAAAGTGGAAAATGAGTATACATTTTAGAGAAAACGAATGAATGAGTAAACAAAACAAAATAAAAAGGAGAAACAAAAAAAAAAAGGAGGATGAAAGGAAAAAATAATCAAAATAAATTTCTCTCGTTAAGTGGAAAAGGAAATAATTTCTCAGGATAATCTATAGTTTCTAGAATGCGATTTGTGCGGTCATTCGGGTAGACCAACATCGGTCGTAAGTACAAAGTCAACGAATTACAAAAGAGGAATAGTTCGGGAGGAAGTTGTGTGGTACTTGTCGTGTAAACTCGAAAGCAGTAATTATGGAGGAGCTTCCGACTGTTAAATCGGCTTAATGTGTGCGAAAGAAAATCGGTAGCCGTATTTAAACGTTAACATGTGTAACTATGTATACACGACTTAGGAGATACCGTGAATATCCGACATGTTTACGTCCTATGTGTGTTTGATGCTTACGTAAGTTTAACGCAAAACAAAAAAAAAAACAAAAAACAAAAAAAAGACCAATACAAATAAAATCAATGAATGGTCGATCTATCGAAACACAAAATCGAGCGTTCAAATTTAATCAGGATCGAGAATAAATGAATAATAGTTGTTCGTATAGATGTTAATTGTTTTGAGTGACAATTGACATGCAACGATACGAACTTTTATCGCGAATTTTTTTTTTTTCTTTCGATGAAAAAAAAAAAAGAAAAAGTAAATAAATGAATAAAATCGATTAATATAATATATTATAGTATATGAATGAATCGATAACGATTGTATCAAAGGGACACTCATCGAGGGATTTGCGTTTTCACAAACACAGGAATCTTCGTGTGAATAATTCGTGATGTATATTCATTTATGAGAGAAAGAAGAGAGACAGAGAGAAGGAGAGAGAGAGAGAGAGAGAGAGAGAGAGAGAGAGAGAGAGAGAGAGAGAGAGAGAGAGAGGACAGACAAAAGCGAGATTTTCAAATGCGGTTGAGAAGAACAATGAGAAGGGTTGATTGTGTGACCCAAGAACGTGTGTTGTTACGGCAATTTTCATAGCGATACAAACGTGAAATTATGCTACCCTTTCTTTCTCTCTCTCTCTCTCTCTCTCTCTCTCTCTCTTTCTCTTCTCTCTTTCTGTGATATCTTCGAACACGGTACGTAATCTGTGTCTCGTTGGAAAATTTGAAACGAACCAGTAAAAACGAAAATCATGTACGAGAGAGAGAGAGAGAGAGAGAGAGAGAAAAAGAGAGAAAGAAAGAGAGAGAGAGAGAAAGAGAGAGAGGAGAGCATAAGAGAAACATAAAGGAACTAAAAGTTAACGAAAAGAGGTTGTTTTTCGCAAACTAATACGTGAAATAATATAACGAATCCTCATTTCCCATATTATACATTCTCTCGTGTTTAGAAAATCCTATTGCAAGTTCAGAGTCAAACTTTTGGTCGAACGATACGAAGGCGTTAATATATAAATAACTTTAGGCACGAATGTGCTCGCTCGATAACGATCCTTTAATTATTTAAATAACCACTCGAAGAGATTGAAGCATGTTACGGTAAAGCGTGACTTTTGCGGTGATACGATATAATACCATGTAGAGATATATGTGTGTGTGTGTCTGTATCTATATAAATATATATATATTTATGAATATATATATATATATATATATATATTTATATACATATATATATATGTATATAAATATACATTTATGCACACACACATACACACACACACACACACACACACACTGAAATAAGTTCTATCTTTGCCACGAGATCGACGTTATTATCCGTGAAACGTGACTTTTTGATATACCTACACGTTACGAAATTCGAACGAAGAACGCCAATCGATTAATCCTTTATTTGCCTGCGGTTTCACGATATAACGATGAATATTGTATAAACCACATCGATATTAGACCGTCTAGAGTTTCCCTATACATGTATATCGTCTTCTTTCCTTATATGTGTATTTTTCATCATAGGATATTATTTATTGAAATCTCATCGGCTTTGAAGAAACTTTTATTTTTCTTTTTTTCTTTTGTATCTTGTTTTTTTTTTTCCTTTTATTTTATCCCTTTTTTTCTCTTTTTCTTTTTTCTTTTTTTTTTTTTTGTTGACGAATTGTCTAAACTAAAAATATTTGATGAATGAATTAATTTTGACAACAAGACAGGCATCGTTTACACGAATTTCTAGAAGAAATACTATCGTAAATATATATATATATATATATATATATATATATATATATATATGCACACACGCATATATAAATTTATGTATGTGTGCGTAAGAAAATTCGTTTCAGTTTCACGTTGTTTTTGCCTCTCGCTTTACGTGAAATCAATGGATCCAAAAAGTTTTTTTTATTTTTTCCTTGTTTCTTTTTCTTCTTTTTTTTTTCTTTCTTTTTTTTTTCCCCCGAATGCCGCTAAAAAATGTCACTGTCGGGCATGATTCACGCTCAGGAGAGAAACGCTCGGTGCATTCGCCTAGCGCCACCGTCATTCCTGTTGCCCGCATTGTTTTCCCGCGAATAATGAGGATGGTTTTTAACTCGACGTTACGGAGGCGGTGATGCACAACCGTTGCCTTTTCCAACGCTAGATTTATCGTTGTAACGACAATGCCGCGTTACGAACGGACCTTTCCACCGAACGCGGGTGTATTCGCGTCTTCGAAAGAGAGAGAGAGAGAGAGAGAGAGAGAGAGAGGGAGGGAGGGAGAGGGGGGGGGAAGTGAGAGAGAGAACAAAAGAAGGAAGCAAATATTTGAGAAAATATAAATGACAAAGTTTTTTCTTTCCTTTTTTCTTTTTTTTGTTTTTTTTGTTTTTTTTTGGTTTTTTTGTTTTGTTTTGCGTCGATCATATAAGAAAATCATAGATCTAATCTGAAAGTTTAAAAAATTAATCGGACAGTTTGCCATTGAATGCGATAATTAATTAGAAATATATATTACGAAGGCGTGGATACGTCGTTAATAATAAATCGTAAATCATAAAAATTCTTTATTGAAATCGTAATTTTCCTTTTTCCTTCGTATGAATCGATCGAGATGCGTCGAGATAATTGGATACATTCGTCAAATGGGAACAAAAACGCTTGAAAGCGATACATTTTTCAAAACCGGACGAGGAAAAAGAAATATACTCGGCCGATTTCGGTGCCGCTTGGGAGAGCCGTTTATCTTTCGTTGGAAGGAAAGAATATATGTATAACGTAATGGTTAACGTGAATGGTTTTCCTTTGAAAAATATGAATTCGAGGAAATTTCGAGAAATAAAAGAACGAGCTAACGTAATAATATAATGTACCTTTTATCCGTTATAAAGTTAGCTATGAGATGAAAGTTCATTCATTTCTATCACTAATTAACCTCGTATCTCTCTATCGCGTTTATTAAAATTTTTACGTAGCCATCAGTGTGCGCGTGTATGTGCATGTATTGGTGTTATGTATTCGTGTATAAAAATATGTCAGAAATATACAATATATAGTATAAATATGTATATATATATATATATATATATATATATATATATATATATATATATATATATATATGTGTAAAAATGAAGCGAACGTAGGAAAGAGTAGCTTATATTTATCAGTCGTGTTGTGCAAAAAGATTTAATATATATATGTATAAAAAATATATAAAGATATAAGTGTAAATATATATAATATATATATATATATATATATATATATATATATATATATATATATACAATATACGCAAATTCGTAAAAGACGAAGAAGCAGTAGCGAAGCGACAGCCGAGTTAACTCAACACGCGAGCGCGCGCACACACACACCCACACACATACACATATCTAAGTATTTATATCCCAATGTGTATAATATACATATATTCTATATTGAGATTAGAATTTTTATAATTACGTGTATGTGCGCGCGTTAATAGAAATGGATGTAGAGATAAGAGAAAGATAGAGAGAAAAATTAATAAGAATGGTAAGAACTTAAAAGCAGTAGCAAATCAATGAAGTTTTGATTAAAAAGGTCTGGATTTGTTCTATCACGCTGTGAGAAATTAATTGAGGGGAAAAAAGAAAAAAGGAAAAAAAAAAAGAAATAAACAAAAAAATCAAATAATAGAAAAAGGAAAAAAGAATATTTCTAGATAAAATACTTTTATCTATTCGTTGTTGGTGTTAAATATTAAAAGATCTTGGAAACGGAAAGACACAAGAGTATTTTTTTTTTTTATAAAAGAGATAATCAGAGAGAGAGAGAGAGAGAGAGAGAGAGAGAGAGAGAGAGAGAGAGAGAGAGAGAGAGAGAGAGACATAAAAAATGATAAGGATATTATTAAAACCCAAGGTTTATCTCGATTTACGAGTGATAACAAAGAACACAGATCGAAATGAATTATCATTCTAGATTTTTCTTATCGTCTTTCGTTCTCGTCGAGGATAAAATTTCTTCTTTCTTCTTTTTTTTTTTTTTCTTTTTTTTTTTCCTTTTCTTTTTTTCGTTATACCGTCATTTAACTCGTTATAAAGCGAGGGGTAAATCTTCTTTCTCGAACCGCTTACATTTCCAGCAGCCGTTTCAATTTTTACGAAGGCGCGAAAAAGAATTGGCGAGAAAGAAAACGATCGAGCTCGACAGGCCGTTCTCAACGCGTCGTGTATCTGAACATCCTTGAAAGGAACGACACGTGTTCGTTCATCCGTACATTCGTTGATCCTAGATACCTTAAAGGGTTGATCCAGGTTCTTGACAGTCAGGGGATTTAAAGACTACGTTTAGTTTCCAACTTGCAAGGTGGATAGGGTACTTTGAACGAGACAAGTGTCCTAGGACAATCTATTGAGAATGTCCTGAGGATGTGGGTTTTCTTTTTTTTTTTTCTTTTTTTTTTTTTTTCTTTTATCACTTAGAACGTAACATCAAAGGGAAGATTTATTAGTGGACTGTTCTTTTTTCTTTGTTTATCTTTTCTTTTTTTTTTTTTTTTTTGTTTTTTCTTGACACACTATTGATACGATACTTTTCTAGTTATTCGTGAATTGAAATAAATTGAATTTTGTACGATATCAATGATCCGATGTAATGAAATTGATAGATAAATTTAAAGAATATATTCAGTATTGAAAGAGAATTCGATGTGGTGGTTTAAATGCCGCTATCGGAAGTGTTAATAGCGTCAAGAGAAGAGTCACATTGATGGAAGTAAAGGGTTAGAAATGTGCAGAGTCGGTGGTACTGTTGATGGTGGTAGTGGTGATGGTGATGATGATGGGTGGTGACGATGCTGGTAGAGGTGTAAACTCGTGAAAATGAATGAAAGAAAAGGAGCCTTGAGGGTTCTTAAACGTCGACCGAATCTATTGAAATATAACTGGCAAAGGAAAAATGCGGCCAACGTTCCGCGTTTTTTTATATCGCATTGCATCTTCGAGAGACAGCGCGGAGAACAATAACCTTTTATACACTTTACTCTCTTTTTATTAAACTTTTATTTAATTCATTCTTTTGTTTCCTTTCCTTGTTTTATTTTTTTTTTTTAATTATAATAACATCGTCAAACGTCTGTACTCGCGGAAAATACATGATAATGTAATCCGCGAGGAATATAAAAGATCGTTTACGAAACTAATTAATGAAAAGTGACGAATTAGTAAAAATCTTTGAAAGTTTATCTCACGTCATCGAGCGAATGAAGATGATATGAAAAGACGGTTCTTACTTTGGCAACAATTATGCTTGCAAATAATGTCTAACAATAAGAAACTTGATAAGCCTCCTGTATTAGGCAACATATTCGTACATGGATATTCCTTGGTTGTCTCTTGTTAAACATCTTGCCTTTTGTAGGGGCTTAAAAAGTTTCTTACCTATATAAATGGTGTTTGAAATTGTAATTATACAGAACGTATATATGTATATATAATACATAAGTAGCGTTTACTTTCGGACGATATAATATCTGACCTAGTTATTATTCGTTGCTCTTTAAAAATAAAATCATCGAAATGTTTTGATATCTCCGATTTAATGACATATTTCTTCACGTTGTCTCGTCGTTACAGAGCTTAGATTTTCTACATAATCGTCCTTTACTCTTTCTCTCTCTTTACGGAATTTTATTGGAACATCAATCGTACGTTAAAGTGAATTATTTGGCTCGGTCGACGTATGTAACCTATTATATAAAAGAAAGAAAAGAAATAAAAGAAAGAAAAGGTGACGAAAGTCGACGTATTCTTGAGACGACGTTGAAATACGTTTCGACCTCTTTTCTACTTTCATCTTCTTCTCTCTCTCTCTCTCTCTCTCTCTCTCTACTTCTTTCTTTCTTTCTTTCTTTCTTCGTTAGACTCGTATATCTCTCTCGGACCTTTCCCTCTTTTCTTTTCTTCCATTGCTCCCCCGAGCTCTTTTTTTTTTTCTTCTCCTCTCCTTTCGATTCTCTTGCAGTACAGTCGAAAATCCCTGACTAGTAGAAAGGATTTTCGCACAAACAGCCGAATTCTTTCCCGATGCAAATAATTTTGTTCGGTCTTTACAGAACCTTTCTCCTTCTCTCCTTATCCTTCTCCTTTCTCCTCTACCTCCTTCATCTCCTTCTTCCTTCTTCTCCTCCTCATCCTCCTCCTGTTTCTCCTCCCTGAATTGCGTCGACGAAACTTTGGAGAAGTTTGAATAATAAGAATCTCTCAGAAAGGGAAGAGACGTAGCTCGCTCGTAAACCGTCTTTTGCCTTTCGAAAGGAAAAGAAGGAAGAAAGAAAAAAAAAAGGAAGACAAAGAAGAAGAAGAAGAAAAAAAAGAAAAAGAAGAAGAGAAAGTAGAGAAGTAGAAGGAGGACGGATAGAGAAATTCCGTCGAAGGAAAAGCTATTTTCAAGTAAGGCGTTTCTTCTTGTTTCCACGCTTATCAACGTTACTTTGCTTTTTCGTGATCTACTTTGTTCAACGATAGAAAGAGAGAAGGAGAGCCGGAGAGAGAGAGAGAGAGAGAGAGAGAGAGAGTAGACGGTTTTAAAGTGATTCGCTTAAGGAAAATTGCTTTTTCTTCTTTACGAACGTCGATTCGTGTATCGTAAATAAAATCTTCTTTGGAACGATGATACCAAGACGAGAGCTAGGATATATGAATTTTTTCGAGACGAATCGATGTTCCTTCAAAATTTACGAGTATTCTTCAATGGTAATCTAAGAATCGGTTCGTTTTATTTTCTCATTTTTTTTTTCTTTTTTTTTTTTTTTTTTTGTCTCTCTCTTGAGAAAAGACAGATCCGTACTAAAGGATGAAAGCAGTACGGTGATTGATTATTATCTAGAAAAAAGGTAAGAAAAAAAAAAAAAGAAGAAGAAGAACAGTCGGCAACATTATACATGCAAGAGATAAAATAAAAATTAATATCGGCGAAAATCGAACGTGTCGTTCCTATTCGAAATTGAAATATATCATATATGTTCGATATATTATAAATACGTTTTCTTTTCATCATAATAAATGATTCGTACTTTCTCGTAATTGTATCATTATATCAGATATAAAAGAAAAGAAAAAAAAAAAAAAAAAGAACAAATTCCTCAGCAAGAACATCTCGTATTCCAAAATATCTTATCGGATTATTTATTTTACCTTATATAACATTTTGCCGATCGATCGAGAACGAAAGATATAAAGGTTATTAGCGTCAATGTTCTTTAACAAATTTCGAAATAATTAATTGCAATTAACAATATACTGACTATTAAATAAAATTCATAACAAAAGGGAAAAGATATGTAAGAGAAGGAACAAGAGAAAGATATAAAATAGACGAAGAAAAAGATGATGAGGATAATAATAATGATGATGATGATGATGATGATGATGATGATGATGATGATGATCGTGATAATAATGAAGAAGAATAAGAGAAAGAGCAAAGAACAGCGAAGCAAAATATGAGGAACAAGCTCTATTCGGTTTAAAACTTCTCTCGCAGTTTGAACGACACGAAGCCAGGCAATTACCGCTGGTACTAAAGAAAAAAAAGGAAAAAAGGGATGATAAGGGCAAAAACGTTAAAAAGAGAGAAAAGCAAAGGAAAGGAGAGATGTTGGGGGAGGGGGGAAAATACAGACACAAAAAAGAGAACGAAAAAAAAAGGAGAAGAAGTAGAAGAAGAAGAAAGAAAGAAAGAAAGAAAGAAAGAAAGAAAGAAAGAAAGAAAGAAATAGAATAAAGAACAAATAGAGACAGAGAAAGAAACGCACCCGTTACCCTCGCCATATTCACCGACCAGACAACTCGATGCGAGAGTAAAAGCAAAATTGTGTTACGCGTCTAGTAAATGCATTCATACATACATAAACACATACGCACACACACGCATACATGTCCAAAGATGCAACAAACACGCTCGTACGTACGTACATACATACATACATACATACTTACTTGCATACGTTTGGTCACTCGTAATGATGCATACATACACACACGCATATATGTTTATTTATCTTCTCACTTAAATTTATATACGTATTATCTATTACGTATTTTCTCATTTAAAAGGCACACACATTCTCATCTGAGATCTCTCTACGTGATGATAATTAATTATGTTGTATATATGTATATCGTGTATAAATATATATATATATATATATATATATATATATATATATTTATATATATAGGTATATATGTACACGAGCATACACACACACACATACATACATAAATATACTTTTATATATATATATACAAACGTTGTATCTCCTTTCGGGCAACGTGTATTTCTTTCATAATTTCGCTTCGTCGCGCCAATTTGACGTGAACATGAAAAATAAAATAAAAAAAGAGAGACAGGAAGAGAAAGAAAGAGAGAGAGAGAGAGAGAGAGAGAGAGAGAGAGAGAGAGAGAGAGAGAGAGAGAGATAAAAGGAGAGAAAAATAGTTCGCGCAAATCGTCACGACGATCACGAAAACGATTATGATTCGCTATCGTTCCGACTTATGTACATAAAACGAGGAAAGAAAGAGCACGAAAGTGAATTAAATTGTTTTCACAAAGTTGAACGAATAGGTTTCAATTATTTTATTTCTTCAAGAGAACGTACATTACGTTATATTTCTCTCTCGTTTCTTTCCACGTACGGTTATCTCTTGCGCGTTTCATACAAATTTCAAATATATTTAATAGATTACATTGTTCTTAGCACGATGTTTGCGAGAATAGAAGAGACTTCATAGGATTATATGTTCATTCATTGCAATCTTCTCAAATACATCTTACAAGATCCATCTTCTTTTTTAAAGGAAAGAAACAAATAAAAAAGAAAAAGAAAATGAAAAAAAAATATACATATATATATATATATATTTTAAAAAATATATTATATTATTAAAAAAAAAATATATATATATATTATACGTATGTACAAATACATATACGAATATATGTATATGTAAGTACATATAAATAAATAGAAAAAAAATGTTCTAAAACACATTACACTTTCGTCTAAGGAAGCGATTCAACATTGAAGGCAGTTTAAGCGTGTTGGTTTATTAAATGATAAATAGACGATGTAACTCGTCGCATAGTTCCAACTAAGTATAGTCCTCTTCGCCGATTGATATTAATTATGGAACGCTATAATGTTGGCCTATAGAAACTGGGCTAGAGAAAAACAGAGAGTGAGAGATAGAGAGAGAGAGAGAGAGAGAGGGAGAGAGGGTGAGAGGGTGAGAGAGAGTTATATAGAAAATTTATTTGTCATTTCGGTTAAGAGTTAGTTAGTATCTCGCATCATGAAAATATTCTTAACGGGACAAATGGTCGACTAGTGCTTCTGGGACATTATTAAAGCTAAAGTAAGGTATGTATTTACGTTATAGTCTTTAATAATATCGAGCACAGGTGCATAAGAGGAACGATAATTAAAGTACATTAATTAATTCTTTTCTTTTTCTTTTTTCCCTCCTCTACTTCGTTCCTCCTCTTTAAGAAAATTATGTATTTTATAAAGGGAACTCTATGAAAGTGATTTATATTTCGGACATAAAAAAGAAAAAGAAAAAAAGGGAATCTGTATATATACTTGTAAAACTTATACAATGATAATATAAATTCAGGATGAAAAATTATCCGAAGGAAATATCCCTGTAACTTTCAATACAAATTCACGTTAACAGCAATATTAAAGTATTACGTTCGATATTATATCGAAGAGTTTGTAGGAATACGTATTACATTTACATGATACCATAATCGCATAGAATTTCATTCACGATTGGACAATTCGTTTTTGATGTCAAAGTTAAAGAATCATTTGATCGATATTTCGAGGGATTTCTAATACAAGCTGAAAACGCTATTGCAAAGATATATATATATATATATATATATATATATATATATATATATTCACATAAGGATATATATCAAGTTTAATAGATACGTTCCATATCTCGTAAACGTTGTGTGACAATATGTACACATACGTGTCCAACGAGTATAAAAAAAAAAAAAAAAAAAAAAAAAAAAAAAAAACAAAGTAAAAAAAGGAAAATAAAAAAGAATTATAAAGCAAATGTCACGTCTGTTTTGCTTTACTAACAACGTATGTATGTACATACATACATACATACATACGTACGTACGTACGTACCGTGTACCACTCATTCGCTAAAGTATAGCTACGAGAGATGCAGATATTACGTATGCTCGAAACGTACGCTGATAAATAAGATATAACAAGATTCCCTGAGTGTCGACGATGCTAGTAGTATCTACGCGGCCAAAAAATAAACGAGGAAATATGAATACGGAATAAAACAGTATGGTAGGAACCCCACGAATCCAAAGCACGAACATACCGTATTAGCCTTTTATTTTCGACGAGATGGAAAATATCTTTCAAGGAAGGAAAAGGAAAAAAAAATATACTCTAATAATATAAAAAAAAAAAGAAAAAGAAATTGCGAAATTTTTCGACACAGCGCGTTTCATACATCGAAACGATCATAATTAAACATAATATTCGACTTGTCCTTTCAACAAATTAATATATATATATATATATATATATATATATATATATATATTAATATTCACGAATAACAATGGAAACATCGTTACATCGAGTAAAAAAAAATAATATAAACATTTCGCGTTGATATTTTTCGTTGTATAAAATATCTCATAAATTAAAACAAATAAACATTCGGATGTACACTCGCGGAAACCGATAATAAATCGACTGTTAAAACATCGATGCCTGGAATCGATCATTCGAAAACTCGTTATAAAGGGAATAAGACAAAAGTAGAATAAATTCGATTGCCCTGTCAATACTTTTATTCGTCAGATGTTTTCATTTCTTCTTTTTTTTTTTTTTCCCCTTAGAAAATCCAGGAAATATTCCGGAGCTTTCTTGTACGAGTTTCGATGGAATCACGTACGATAATATACAAAGAGATTCTTCTTTCGATCTTCTAAGCGAACGATTGATAGAACGATGTTTAAGGGTATCTCTTTACTAATATTACGTATATTCTCAAGGTAACTGCAATAACGAAGTTGAAAGTGTCT
Organism: Vespa velutina; assembly: GCF_912470025.1. Taxonomy (NCBI): domain Eukaryota; kingdom Metazoa; phylum Arthropoda; class Insecta; order Hymenoptera; family Vespidae; genus Vespa; species Vespa velutina. Next base: position 1,030,486 of record NC_062195.1, read on the forward strand.
CTACTCTTCGTATCTCGTCGTATGACCGGCAATAGCAAATTCTCTCTCTCTCTCTATCCCTCTATCTCTCTCACTCTCTTACATACATACATTTTGAACTTGTCCCGTGCGTGCACAAGGTCCAACCTCATTAATTAGCATGCACTTTACTAACTTACAGTCGACTTGCCATCCTAGCGCATACGCGTTCCATCCTTCTATCTCTCTCTCTCTCTCTCTCTCTCTTTATCTTTCCTCTTTAAACAACGCCACTTCTATAGTCTCTTTTCCTATGCTTACGTTCTAAAGAGATCACTGTAGGCGTATAAGTGTGTAAGAGTGAGTGACTGAGTGAGTGAATGAGTGAGCGAGAGAGAGAGAGAGAGAGAGAGAGTCTTTTATCTTCCTCGACGATTAAATTATCGATTAACTCAATCGCGTTGTTAAAGGAGAAAAAAATATACTGTCCTTAGGGAAGGTATAGAAAGTGTACCTGTGTATGTGTACATGTATGTGTGTGTGTATATATGTGTATGCGTGAATGTATATGTATGTGTAAGAGAAAGAGAGAGAGAGAGAGGGTTACGTTATTTTTTAACGATACTAATATGATGTCAAGTAAGAGATAGATTTTAGGAAATCTTTATTTGTTATTGAATGTTATGTCTTGAATGGTCGAAACATATCGAGTTTTAAGTCACACCAATCTTTTGATCTCCATTGTTAATTATTTTCTTTTTTCTTTTTTTCCTTTCTTTCTTTACGAATTGACAGTCTCATATATTGAATCTTTTCGAATGGTAAACTTCGATGTCGATTGAAATTCGTATAACATTTTTTTATAGGTAGAGAAAAAGAGAGAGAAGAAGAAAGAGAGAGAGAGAGAGAGAGAGAGAGAGAGAGAGAGAGAGAGACAGATAGATAGAAAGGAATTGACAAGAAGAGAACATTCAAAGAAATAGCAGGACAAGTTTTAATTTAGTACGATCGCCGATAAATCCAAGCTGACGGCCTTCCAAGCTTGAAATGGATGGTTGAGAAAGAAAAGGGTAAATAAGAGGGGCTCTAGGGAAAAGGAGGAGGAGGAGGAGGAGGAGGAGAAAGAGGAGAAGCGAAGAAAATCGACAGATCCTTCGGTGTTTCCCGTGGGACGACTAGCCGTATAGTAACACGTAAATGAATCCTTCACGGTAGAAAAATCATGGACCTTCGAAGATTCGGCTTCTTGAAAGAAACTTTTTCAAGCGGAAAGTAATAAGATGGAATTTTGCTATCGGGTTAATAAAAGGGTAAAATAGTTAATTAAAATGAATATTGAAAATTATTGCATGTAAATATTGTATCAAATAAAAATAAAAATATAAAAATATAAAAGTCAAGGAAAAAAGAGATGCAATTTATTGAAGGGACAAATTGGATTTTATTTACTTTCTTTTTCTTCTTCGTTGTTTTATTTATTTTATTTTATTTTATTTTATTTTTCTTTTTGATTTCTTGAAGTAATCAAGCGATAATAAAAAAGAATTCTCGTTGTCGTTTTCCTTAAAGAAAATTTGGAAAATCGAATATACCGAAAGGATCTCGTGTCGTATCGGAAAACGTGGAAATACCAAATAAAGAGCCCGACGAATTTTCTCATCCGTCAATTTATACGTCGTCGGTAAATGTAATTTGATTTCAACGCACCTCGCGGCAAGTCAAAGTTGGAGCAAGGAGGTAGAGATAGGAAAGAAAACGTGTCAGGGTTAATCGATTTCTAGCTGCGCGTGCATTGCTCGAAATCACTCTCGACGAGGACAACTGTGCCATAGAGAAGAAGATAGAAAGAAAGAAAGAAAGAAAGAAAGAAAGAAAGAAAGAAAGAAAAATGCACTTCTCTCTCTCTCTCTCTCTCTCTTTTTTCCTCTATCCTGTTCGTCGTCTCGTATTCGAACTTCGAACTTATTCAATTAAATTCGAGCAAGTTGAGAAACGCGTTGAATCTAGCGAGCTCTTCTCTTCGAAAAACGAATAACTCTATCCAATACTTTTCTTTCCAATCTCTTCCATTCCAGATTTAACTATCGCCTATTCGCAACAACGATTTTTAAAAATAAATAACAATGGAACATTGAAAATTTGTCCGTTTTTCCCGATATAAAAAATTTCTTGTTGCTATATGAATATTAAAAAAAAAAAAAAAAAAACACTGATGCCATAATATTAAAAAAGAGAGAGAGAAAGAGTGGTAAAAGTTTCTCATAAAATTCTCATCAGAGTTTTGGAAAGGGCCAAGACGTTAAAAGAATTGCATTTTCTAGCCGACCTAATACCAGTTGTAGTAATAGTAGTAGTAGTAGTAGTAGTAGTAATAGTAGTAGTAATAGTAGTAGTAATAGTAGTAGTAGTAGTAGTAACGTTTCCCAACGTGATTAACTCAAATTTCCGGCAAGAGAAGAGTCAGCTCTCTTCTTTAAACTTCCTTGCCGAACTCTTTTCTTGAGTTTTCGCGGATAACGTCTTACGTTCGTAAAAGTTTGGGGTATCGTCGAAAAGAAAGTAAGTAAGTACACGGTTCCCAAATAGCTACGTAACAACGTCGAAAGATCTTGTTTTTTTTCTTCTTTCTTTCTTTTTTTATTTTTTCTTTTTTCCTTTTTTTTTTTTTCATCTATCTGCCCAATTTCTCACGGCCAGAAAAAGGCAAGTTTCTTTTCTTTTTTTCTTTATTTTTTCTTCTTTTGTTTTTTTTTTTTTTTACGAGAAGAAGGAATGAATTTTGCTCGAGGAGAAAGAAAAAAAAAAAAAAACAAAGAAAAAAATTTCGACGATTAATATTCGAATATAATTCCTTTTGTTTTTACTTTCGGTAATAGTCGGTGGTATCGATTTTTAGAAAAAAAAAATTGTAACTTTTGTTTCTCCTTCCATATCTTCCCTCAGGGTAGATATGAGGAAGAGAAGCGTGTCCAGCGAGTAGGAGAGGCCACTCGCTCGGAACAATTCGATAAAGAAGCAACTGGTAGTTTTCGAAAGTTTCGCTTCGACGATTTGTGCGTCCCTCGACGAGAGGACGCGACATTTCGTTGCCTGGACATGAAGACTGAAAAACTAAATTGCCTTTTCAATGTTTCGCACCTTTACGCGAATTTCCAATCGGTTCTTTTTCTTCCTTTTTCTTTTTTTTTCTTTTTTCTTCTACTAACCCTTCGATCAATATCCTCGCTTAACGCATATAAAATCTTACGTTCTTTTTAATTCATTTTCGATTATTTTATAAAAAGAATAATAGAAGTTGGATCTTGTAATATTCCTTCAAAATTTTACTTTTTATAACGCATTTCTATAACGTTGTCTGATTAAATAAAAAAAAAAAAAAACAAGAAAAAAGGAAAAAAAATGATTTATCACAAAATATAACAGAATTAGTAATAATAATAAAAAAACACCTCTGATGTCTCTTCTGTTCTCGCGAAACAACGAGAACACGCGCATCGTCCGTGACAAGTATCGAGAAACGCCGTTTATTTTTGGATTATTTATTTGCTTGTTTATTTGTTTTGTTTTCTTTTTTTTTTTTTTTCTTAATTCGTTGATTTGTTATAAAAAAAGTCGATTTGTACCTAACAGGGGTATAGCGTCGGAGACCTGGGGTAGGGTCTCGGCAACGAGATTCAGGAACACCGTCAGCGATAGCAAGATGGTCACTCCTGAAACAATCGCAGCCAATCGTGCTCAGTGTACTCCGTTTTTATCAGAGTCCAGAAAGTACGCCGTTAATTGCTTTTCACAACTCTTGCGAGTGCAAAAACCAAGGCGACTATCGCGAGCTTCGACGATTCCTACTACTTTTCTCCCCTGTTTATAATTATTTGATAATCACATCCTTCACAGGACGATGATACGCGTTCATTTTAATAAAATTTAATTATCCTTTTCTTTCGATCATTTAACGAACAATAGAACGTTCAAAGACATTGGAAAACGAGTAAGTTTCTATGCCAGTTTAGGAATTTCTTTCTCGATCTCGAAAGAAAGAGAAAGAGAAAGAAAGAGAGAGAGAGAGAGACAGGAAGTTTGAAAAAAATAAAAATAGATGGATCGATTAAAAGTGAAAATGCACATGCAAACGACATTTAATTTTCTCATATAATAATGTCATTCAAATGTGCATATCACACGTCTCGATAAATAAAAGTATTTCTTCGGGAAAGGTATAAATAAATTAACTTAATGTCTGTATGCATGCGTGTATTCGGTACGATGACATGGTACGAGAAGAAAGGAAAGAAAAAGAGAAATGAAAAAGAAGAAGATAAAGAGATATCGAAAGAGATAGATAGAGAGAGAGAGAGAGAGAGAGAGAGAGAGAGAGAGAGAGAGAGAGGGAAAAGAAAAAAAAAGGACGATGAATCGATCATGGAATCCGATCTTCGAGGAATATTTTTAACAGAATTATATGAAAGAACAAAGGAATGATAATTACTTTTGACAGGTACGAGCGAGAAAAATCAATATCTCGGGGGAAAAACGATATAGAGAAAAGAAAATAAAAGGAAATAAAGGATAAAGAAGAAATAAAGAAAAAAGTATGAAAGAAAAAAACAAGAATGGAGGAAGGAAGAAAGAGGGAGGTAGGGGAAACTCGAAAGGAAAGAAACGTTTCCTCATTAGAGGAAAAAACCTACTGGCTTCTTTGTTTCCTAGCTTTAGAGATCTTTCCTTTTTCTTTCTTTCATCTGGTTGCTCTCAAGCGGTCGCGAGCAACGCGATTAATACGTTCAAAAAGAAACAAACGTTGCTTTTGACGTTTCCGGGATTATTTCATATAACGATACCATAAGAGACATATTACTCTTTGCACGGGGTAAAAGATGGAAACGTGCTATTTGTCCGGATGAACATGTAAAGGATAAGACAAAGAAATAGGAAGGGTATATAATAAATAAAAAGAAATTACGTAATAACGAATGATATTTGAGACCATTACTCCGTTTTTCTACAATATATTTTTCATAGAGAAATTTTTATATATATATATATATATATATATATATATATATATATACGATGTATATACGAAATGTAAGTACAACGTCGAGATATTTGTCTCTATTATTTATTAATTCCTTCTCTTTCTTTCATTTTTTTTCCCCTCTCAATTTTTAATCATTCTTCCGCCTATGGATACGAACGATAAAAAAAAAAAAAAAAAAAAAAAGAATATTAATGACTATCATCAGTTTTCTTTTTTTATTCTTTTTCTTTTTCTTTTTTTTTTTCTCAAAGGAAACACGTCGTAAATCGAAATTTCTCGAGGAACGAATTCAAAGAGTTAAGTATATGTAGATACTGATAAAAAAAAAAAAAAAGAAAAAGAAAATCGCAAATGAACATTTTTACGATGTCGGACTAAGAGAGCTTTTCAAAAAGCTCGAAGGACACTCGAAGTTGGTAGCTTTGTCGTTAACGAATCGACAAATCGAGAAAAGTATTACGTCCGTGGAAATGAACCGTCAAGCGAAGAAACGTATCTCATTCTGGGAAAAAGAATTTTCCAAACTACTCTCTCTCTCTCTTTCTCTCTTTTCCTACATGTATATATATATATATATATATTTATATATATATATATATTTTTTTTTTCTTCGTCGTTCTTTCTCTCTTTCTCTGTCTCTTTCTTACTTCTCCGCCGTCTATTCACGCATCGAACGTTTCGAAGCTTTTCCGAACGTTAAGCAAATGTTTATTTCCGAACGTTTGTACGAGGATGTAGTGCAAAGGGAAAAGAGAGAAAGAGAGAGAGAGAGAGAGAGAGAGAGAGAGAGAGAGAGAGAGAGAAATACGCTTTTCGAGTAGAAAACGTGTATGTGAAAAGGACACTCGCGAACAAATATTTGCCGATACTAGGATGATATAAGTCGAACATACTTTTCACGACATTAACACTGGAACGGAAAGAGTTCATTCATTTTAAATAAAGTTAACTCAAAGACGAGATAAAAAGATAAGAAAGAAGAAAAAGAAGAAGAGAAAGAAGAAGGAGAGAGAGAGAGAGAGAGAGAGAGAGAGACAAAGAGATAAGGAGAAAGAAAAGAGGATAAGAAAAAGTCATTAACTAAGGGATTAAATTCGGCGGGAGATTGAAATACACGATGAAATCGATTTTCCACTCTTAAAACGATAATTATGATCCCTTATTCGATATTATAGTTCGTTCGACGTAAAAGAAAATAGTTGAAATGGATAAATAGAAAGAGGTACATAAAGATGACGAGATAAAAGGAACAAAAGAAATAGATAGAAAAAAAGAAGATTAAAAAATAAGAGAGAGAGAGAGAGAGAGAGAGAGAAAGAGCAAAAAATCGAATACCTACGGCTAGAACACGAAACTACTCGTAGAGATACATAGGGTCCATTTTCAAACGCGAACTCTTCAACGACGTATCGAATGAGAGAGAGAGAGAGAGAGAGAGAGAGAGAGAGAGAGAGAGAGAGAGAGAGAGAGAAACTTGGTCGTCGTCATTGTCGTTGTCGTTCTGGAGTGGACATCGAAACGATGATGGCTTTTAAACGTTGGTACATATGTATATTGTCGTCGAACTATTACCTCTTCCAGTCTATAGAATTTCGATATACGAAACGAACAAATCGGAAGGACGGAAGAAGGAACAGTGGGACGGAGGGATGAAAAAACGAAACGCTTTAAACATGACTATCGTTGGATTCGACGGAAGTTATATTTACGTATATCGGCACGTGCCACCACTTTCTACATTTTAACGTTGTCCATGTGGACATATGGAAAATCGTTTTCTATATATTGTCGTTCACTAAAAAGAAAGAAAGAGTGGGAGAGAGAGAGAGAGAGAGAGAGAGAGAGAGAGAAATAAAAGAAGAGAGTCCAACAAAATTTTCAAACGTCGTGCTAGCTTTGCTCTCGATTCTCCTTTCGATACTTCGACGATGAATGTAAATCTGTGTATGTATATATGTATGTGTGTATCAGTGTGTAATCTTTCTCCAACGATACGATAAAAGTCATTCGAGTTGGATAACGATAGGAAAAAGGAGAAAGCAATAAAGTGTCGCGAATGTTAGCTAAACGTATCCGTTTTCCGTTTTTCGTGACACCGGAGAGGCTCTAGTTTTTTTCCATCCCTTTCTCTCCCACTTCCCCACTCTTCTCTCTCTCTCTCTCTCTCTCTCTCTCTCTCTCTCTTTTCTCGATTAGATAGAATATCCTCGATACGTCGAAAAATCGAATGAAGACGATTATCGATAACGATGTACTACGAGAGAAAGGCAGATTTTTAGATTACAATACATTTTTCTCTTTATTTTTTCTTTCATTTTCTTTTTTTTTTTTTTTTCCTTTTCTAACGAACGACAAACGACTCAATCCAAGGTTTCTCTCTCTCTCTCTTTCTTGCTAGTTATTTTTTTTTTTATCTTTCTTCTATCATTTTTTCTTTCTTTTTTTTTTAAATGTCGATAATACGCGTATCCTGCCCGGCGATATTCCAACAATAATAAAAACGCCAATCCCTTCATGCTGCCGTTTCTACATTTCAATTTCGCATCGTTTTACATAAGGTCGAACTAGACACATATCTATACGAGAAAGAGAGAAAACGAGAGAGAGAGAGAGAGAGAGAGACAGAGTGAGAGAGAGAGAAACAGAGAGAAGTGCGTGGGAAATATTATGCACATAAAAAGTTGTAAAACGTTTTCTATTGCTTTTTTTCTTTTTCATTTTTTTCTTTTTTTTTTTGCCTTTTCTTTCATCCGTTATTGCCCCTTCGTCATGATAGGGAAAGGGGTGGAAAGCTAGGTGGAAGAGGAAGAGGAAGAGAAGGAGGAGGAATAGCAAGGAGGAATAGCGAGGATGCAAATTTCCATATGGGCGAGAACGTGATCGTACCGGAACCCAGTTCGTTTATGGAAATCCATCGAATCCCTTGATAAAGTCAGAAGTAAACCGCGATTCGCTTCGTTTCATCCGTTCCGATCGTCCGAATCGTTTTAGTTTAGCCTTTCAAAATCCGCGACGTGAAAATATTTTTCTCACGAATTCTTCTTCTTCTTCTTCATCATCATCATCAACTTCATAGTCATCCTTTCCTATTACTTCTTCCTTTCTATTCCTCTTCCTCTTTCAATTCTATCTATTTATTCTTTGTAAATCGATTTGTAAATTTTCTACGTTTTTATAGAAATAAAAGATAAAAATCGGCCGACCGAACGAACGATACTCGTATCTCATTAAAAATGACGATAGGAATGAATAGAAATGAAATTATTATGTTTCGTCGGGCGTGAACGTAGAGATGGTTAGATCGAAGATAAATGAATTCGATAAAAGAGAAAAGAAAGAGAGAGGGAGAGAGGGAGAGTGCTTTGAAAAAGCATTGAATATATCACGCAAGAGTGACATTAAATTTCTCTTAAAAGGATCTACACTTTGTTTTCTTCATCTTTTTCCTCTTCATCTTCTTCTTCTTTTTCTTTTTCTGATGTACTCGTTTTATGACAGTACCGGAAAAGGAACGATTGACTGAGTCGAGGGGAAAAAAAAAAAAGAAAGAAAGACGAAAAAGAGAAGAAAAAAAAAATATATATATATAAAAGAAAAAAAAAAGCAAAACGTCTTCAAAAAGAAGAAAAAAAAAAGAGAAAAAGAAAAAACAATAGTGAGAGCGAGCGAGACGTAGCGAAGCCGTGGAGCGACGACGTGGGTCAATGGTTATCGTCAAAGTTCTGATGAAATTTTCGCCAAAAATGGTAGACCGAAGCAAAGTGAAAAAAGTTTCTTCATTCGATGCCACCATCATCGTCGACGACGACGACGACGACGACGACGTCGAATAGGATGACGAGGACAACGACAACGACGAGGATTACGACACGGAACGACAATAACTATAATCCAACGAGAACATTCCACGTACGAATTTTTCGGTATACTCTTTTTCCGCTTTCTTTTTGTCGAAAAAAAAGGAATCAAAAATAAAAGAAAAAAAGAAGAAGAAGAAGATGATGAGGGAAAAAAAGGGAGGAAAAAAATAGATCCTCGTGATCGAGCGGACAAGGACACATATTTCCAATTAATTTCATACCTGTAGTTCATTAATCGCGCCTCGTTAAAGATAGAAAAAAGTAAAGGTAACGATGGAACGACGGGAACGTTGTTAGAGGGACGAATGACTCGTTATCCTGAAGTTTAATTTTACGAAATCGTTCTCGGTGATTTAACCGGCTTTATATAAAAAAGAAAAAGAAAAAGGAAAAGAAAAGAATGATTTCAAAGTGATCATATAAAAAATTTCTTACAATTTCGCACGACACTTCGACATACGATTATTATATTATATTTCGGATTATCGAATTTATTACGTATTTATATGTTATTTTTTTTTATCGAAATGAAGAAGTATTTTCTAACGATGTATTGTACTTTTTTTTTTTTTTTTTTTTTTTTTTTTTTTTTTTTTTTTAATCGAGCATATACAAATGATAAAATCTATACGTTGGCTTGAGTTATTAATTTTTGCGACGATGATTATCTTTACTATAAGATCGAATCGAAGAATGAGATAAGTATTAAGGAGAATCCTTGATATCGCTTTTATTTAAAAAAAAAAAAAAAGAAAGAAAAAAATATCAAGAGAATGATGTTCACGAGAAAAGCATTAGAGAGAGAGAGAGAGAGAGAGAGAGAGAGAGAGAGAGAGAGAGAGAGAGAGAGAGAGAGAGATAAAGAAATAGGGATACTCTCTTTACTGAAAGGTCCGTCGAAACCACGAAGGATCTTCTTTTTCCATATGAAAAATGGTAATCTTACCGTCGAAACGTGAGGAGGAAAACGAGAGAAGACTTTTCCACTGGCACAAGTTAACGTATTGGTATTGGTAAAGGAAAGGTAATCCAAAGTATAGATATATGTATAACATAAACCCAATTTTTTTTCCTCTACGTCACTCCCGTTATATAATCCTTGATATTTTTTGTTCTTCTTCTTCTTCTTCATTTTTTTTTTATCGTTTTTTTTTTCTTTCTCTCTCCCTCTCTTTTTCTCTCTTTCTCTTCTTTTTATTAATTCAATTAAACTACGAAACTGTCAATTGAAGGAGAGAAGCGAGAGAGAGAGAGAGAGAGAGAGAATTGAAGACGGAAACCGGAAAGGAGGATTTACGAAGATAATCCTTGGTGTTCGTAACGATGGAGCAGTTACTTGGCTTACTTACTTGTTAGCCAAAGTTTCTTAATCGGCCGATGATTTCTCTCGAAATATACGAGCTCTTTAAATGAGACAAGAGGAGATAGAAAGAGAAAACAGGAGAGAGAATGAAAGAGAGGGAGAGAGAGAGAGAGAGAGAGAGAGAGAACGAACTTACTACTAAGGGTCAGGATAAAAATAAATGAGATTAAAGTGAAATTCATTGGGGATTGAAATTAAATAATCGTTTGAGTTAGAAGTCGATTGAAAGAAGGAATAGGATACATTTTCTGGAAAAGAGAGAAAGAGAGAGAGAGAGAGAGAGAGAGAGAGAGAGAGAAAGAAAGGTATAAAACAAAAAAGGAAGATTAAAGGATCAAAAATTAATTGTGGATTATGATAGAATGATCGTTCGATTTAGAACTTCGAAAGTAAGGATAAAATAATAATTGTTTCGTGAAAGAAATTAAAGGGGGGAAAAAAGAAAAAAAAAATAATAATAAGAGAAGTCAAAAATCGAGAATTTTCGTAGAGAGAAAATATTGAATTACTTTCTTCCTTTCTTTCACGAAACCGGTGTATCGTTTATTCCAATCGAACGAAACGATATTTCATTAGGAAGAAACGACAACTCTCATTTTGAACGTTTTCACGGAGTAAACCGTAGTATGTTTTGGACGACCTATCGTATGAGTTCCTATAATGGAGTCTCTCTAATCGGTCTATCCCCAAACTGGCTCTTCTTTTTTTTCTTTTTCCTTTTCATGCTTTTTTTTCTTTCCTTTCTATATTTTTTTTTTCTTTTTTTTTTTTTTTACTCGTTCTCCTCTGTTTTTACACGTTTCCTTTCCCTACATTTTTGTACGTCATTAATTATCTCCCGTTCGTGTTAAGCGCGAACGTAAAATAAATCGAATTTAATCGAGAAGAGAAAAGAAGAAAAAAAAAAAAAAAGAAGGAAAAAAAAACGCGAAGAAGTAGATCGCATTTCGAAGTGAGAGCTTCGAAATTCGTTCGGAAAATTTCAATCGACGCGCCCGTCGTTTCCAGTTCGTGCAGTGCAGCAGCCTTCCTTTCTTTTCCTTTTTTCTTTTTTTATTTTTGTTTTGTTTTTTCGCATGATTTTTCTTCTCCGTTGTTTTTTCTTTCCTTTTTGTGTTTTTTTTTTTTTTTTTTTTTTTTTTTTTTTTTATTAAAAAAAAAAAAAAAGAAATAGAAACTCAGGAGAGTATCCTTTTAATATCGAAAAAAAGGCTCGTACCATGCGTTATTTAACCTACTCGATTGCTCAATAATCTTCTTTCGGTCTTTTTTTCTTCTTTTTTTGTCAAATTCTCACTGCAATCTGCTGCATAAAAAAAAAAAAAAAAAAAAAAAAAGAAGAAAAAAGGGAAAAAATGTAAAAAAGCCAATTTGCATGCACGAATTTTCGAGCAATCGAAAACAATGTTGACGTAGCCGAGGCTCTCTATTTTGATATTTTTTCGAAAATCTCTTCGCTGGTAATTTCATAGTTCGAAAAAACTTTGACAACAATTTTTTCACAAAATTGAAACAATTGTTTCATTAAATTCTTCCATATCATATATATATATATATATATATATATATATATTTTGTTTTCATAAATATATATATATATTTTTTATTAGGAATAAAATATATTTATTCCTAATATATATATATATACATTTTTTTTAGGAAAAATCCATCAAAGAAATCGACAGATTCGAGATGGTTTTGATACGTCCTCAGGCTCGTATTAGACGGGCATATCTCATACAAAAAAGGACGAGCATATCCCTTTCGTTGATACGCAGTAACATCGCGAATATTCGCGAATCGATGAACTTACCTTGTCTTTGCAGAGAGCTAGAATAAAAGACAGAAGAAAGTGGGAGAAAGAAAGAAAGAAAGAAAGAAAGAAAGAAAGATAAAAAGATAGTAAGAGAGAGAAAAAGAAAGAGAGAAAGAAATAGAGAGAAAGAGAGAGAGAGAGAGAGAAAGAGAAAGAGAGAAAGAGAGAGAGAGAGAAAGGAAGAAAGAAAGAAAGAAAGAAAGAAAGAAAGAGTTCAATGGAAATGTGTTACCTGTACATGTGTGTATCTATGTATGTACGTATGTATGTATATATGTATGCATGTAAATCTATGTATGTATATATAGATATATATATTCGGTTGATAGCACAAAGGAAGACACGGGGTGAAGACACATGGTTTTATATATTTTTTCTTTTTCTTCTTCTTCTTCTTCTTTCTTTTCTTTTCTTTTTGTTCTTTCTTTTTTTTTGTTTTTTTTTTTAACTAAAGCCCTGCTTGCTCTAGTAGTCGCTCGCAGATTCGCGAGGAACACGCGACCGAAGGGGAGGTTACCCTATACGGTAGAGAAAAAGAAGAAGGGGAGAGATGGGTGAGAATAAACGAACGTCCTCGAAAATGAGAAGAACGAGAGAAAGAGAAAGAGAAAGGGATAGAGAAAGAGAAAGAGAAAAAGAAAGAGAGAGAGAGAGAGAGAGAGAGAGAGAGAGAAATAGTAGAAATGTTCTTCGCCAACTTTTTACAAAGAATTTACTATCTCCCTCTTCTTCTCGTCGAATGATTAAACTCTCTCTCTCCTTCTTTCTCTCTCTCTCTCTCTCTTTCTCTCTTTATCTATCTTTCTATCTCACTCTTTTTATCCTTCTGTTTTTTTTTTTTTTTTTTTTTTTTTTGATAACCTATGAACAACCATTCCATTATCTTCGATATAAATTCGATAAAAATCATATTTTATACCTACTACAACAAAATCGCGCGGCGTTCCTCCTATCTTACGTTTCAACGTCACTCTCAGCCTGTCGATTTCCTTCTACAATAATCTAAAGCCACACCATAATCCAAAAAAATATATATATATGTGTGTGTGTGTGTGTGTGTGTATTGCAGATGCTGCTGTTTATTTTTTTTTTCTTTTTGTACTTTTTAACCTTCCGTTGACATCCGATGTACTTCGAAAAAGCAAGGAATTGTTGTACACACGACACGCGCGCGCACAAATAATCTCGCACATACACACACACAAACACACACACATATATATATATATATATGTATACATGGGCATGGAAAGTAAATGAAAAAAACTACAAATGTGAAAAATATGAAGATGGCAGCGATTATAGAATATCTCTCTATATCTTCAAAATAAACTCTCTGCTGAGATATTCGTAAATATGATAAGAGAAATAGAGATATGTCGTGTGTATTGAGAAAAGGGCTGACAGGGGAAATCGAACGTACGTACATACATACATGCATATATATATATATATATATATATATATATATATGTGTATGTATATGTGCATGTATGTAGACATAGACGATCGATAGAGTCCTGTCGAACGGTGAAATTGTTCGATCGGTGTGTACCGCACATCGAACCGTATTGTATCGTACCTGCACCTGCCCCTGCACCTAGACTAGCATTTGCATCTAAACCTGTACCATACCGCACCGCATCGCACCGCACCGCACCGCAACCTACTACACCGCACATCGCACAAGCCTATATCCATGTGAAGTGTCACGCCTCCAAATTACGGAGACATCTATGCGGCCATTAGGATCGATTTCAGTGGTCGTTGTTTGATTGAAAAGGGAACTATCCGTTTATCGTCCACCATTGCTATGCTTTCTAGATGGAGGACCGTCTCGAAGCCTTTTCGAGCTACGAGGAGACACTTCAGCCGAAGAAATCGATCGACCCTTTCGTTGCACTCCACAACGATTGCGCCTTTCTTCTAATTGACTTTCCGATGCCAATTCCAATTTGAAATTCATTATTTTTTCGTGGTTGCTCCTTTATCTATTGGAATAAATTTCAAAGCGATTTTGATATCGAATAGGAGAGATAGAATGATAAAAAAATTATTCTCTCAGAGTTAATCAAAATTTTGCTGAGAAAACTTTTCTACTTCTTCTTCTTCTTCTTCTTCTTCTTCTTCTTCATCTTCTTGTTCATCTATTTCTCCTTTTCCCTCTTTTTCAATCAATCGATTTGCACCCTAGCTTTTTATCCAACATTGCATTCTATCGTTCTAGAATTAAAACGAAATAGTCGATAGTTCAAATTTGATTTTGAACTTTTGAATCAAATCTCGTTAACTATTTTACAATGTGTTTTGTATCGAATCGAGTATCGAATAAATGATCCTATGTTCTTCTTTTTTTTTTTTTCTTTTTTCTTCCCAACGTACAATCTCATTCGGTAGATTCAATATCCAAAATGAAATTGGAAAATCTATGTGCACTTCGTGAAAAATAAAAACGATAGTTTCGTAGTACCTATCTACCTACCAATCCACCTATCCAAGACATTTTGATTCCTTTTAAGATGAAGACAAAAATATTTGAATCTTAATATATGGTAAGATACGTGAGAATTACTACCGCGTTAAGAAACTCTTCGGGGCGTTTGGGAAATAGAAAAGGAAAAGAAGAAGAAAAAGGGAAACAGACAATATAAAAAGCTGTAAAAGAGATAGAAAAATTGTCGAGGGAGATAAGAAAAATACGCTCTACGGATTGTATGTATGTATCTATGTATGTATATAAGTAAGTAAGTACTTACATACGCGAAAATAAAAGAGAACTTTAATGACGAGTAGGTACTATTATTTTTATAGAAAACTTAAAAGCGAGATAGCTTACGCCAGCGTATGGGTCGTCTTACTTCATTCTAGGCTCGCTCAAGAAAGAAAAAAGGAAACAAACTTTGAGATAAGCTTATGAAACGTAAGTACGGAAACTTAACGTAGGAACTTTTCGATTGTGATTTCTTGAGAGAGAAACTTTTAATTCAACATTGATATATATATATATACGGTATTTTCGATATTTTTGTTAAAACGCATAACTTATATCATCTTTTTCGCCAAGGACAATAGTAAACAATTTCGTATACCCAAAAATGGACAAAATAAATGAAAATGATGAAAATTATTGTGGAGCGAATACTTTTTCCTAAGGCACATCTCTTGGAAAATGTTTCCCTTTTTTATTTCTCTTTCCTTTTCCTTTTTCTTTTTTTTTTTTTTTTTTTTCTTGCGAATCGAATTTTGAATCGATGGAAACCATTCATGTTACATATCTCTCGTTCGACTTTTACGTAGATAAATCGTGTATTCGCAAAAATCTCGGTTATGTATTTCGAAAACGATTTTCCACGTTCCATGTTCTTCGAGAAAATATCCGAAGGCGTATTCCTTCCAAGGATGGATCGTAAGAAAGACGACAACGACAACGACAACGACAACGACGACAGCAACGACAACGAAGACGACGACGACGACGATGATGATGACGACATGGTGTCGTAAAGATCGAAGAGAAAATGTACATGCTGCGAAAAAGGAAAATAGGTCACCCTACAAAAGTATTTTTCGACTTTTCGATCTTAGCACCGTGTAAAATTCGATTTTCAATTTTCAATTTTCAATTTTCCAGGACGATGATACTCGTACGTGTATAGACTACCAATTTTTTTACCAACTTATAAGATCATTAATAAATTTAATTTTGAAGTAACGTTCACAAAGAGAAAAATAAAATCGAAGCTTTGAGACAATCTAAAAAGAGGAAAAGAAAAAGGAAAGAAAACAAAGAAAAGAGAAAAGAAAAGGGGGGGGGGGACGGAGGGCGCGAAAAAAAGAACAAAAAGAAAAATAATGAAAAGAACAAAGAGACGAAAGAGTGAAATCGTCTGAAAGGAAATATCAATCGTGTCGGACATTAGTACACGCCGTATGATTATTCAAAACGAGGAAGTGAATGCATGAGAATCAAAGGAAGGGTGTACAAAGAGCCAATGACCAGAACAAGAAACTGGGGAAAATCGATGGTAGGGCTCTCGATTCAACGAACGTTGGCTATTGGCTTGGTTGGACACCTCTCTTGGTACCCCCGCCCACTCCTTTCATTGGTGTTTCTATTCAAACGACCTTGATGGCGTTACGTTATGTCGATTGTAGCCCTTTGTATAGAATATCGTTTTCGATTTAACGCTTATGCCTGATGCCAAGGGATAAGCCCAACTAGATGTTTCCTAGTTGTACAGTAGTCCTTGACGATCAGAATGATTGATATCAAAGATTTATGTGACACACACACACACACAGACATAGGACACACACATAATATATATATATATACAAGAGATTAAGTTCAAAGAAGACGAATTCGTGTTTAACGTCAACAAATATATACATCATTAGTTTACTCAAAATAAACAGAAATCAACATAATGATTTATCTACATCGAATGCAATCAATAACGATTTATAAAGACGTATTAGTAGAATAGAATCTTAGACAGATATTTAAGAGCCCGAATCGTTCAAACGAATCCATCATGCTCAAATTGTTCAAATTTACGAGCATTCTCTGTTATCGTATAATTCGAAGATACGAGAGGCCGACTTTTAATCAAAAGAGGAATTCAAAACGTTCGGGGGATATCAAAGCGATCGCTAATCAGCCATTAGAATTCCATTTGCTCTTGAGTCAGCTGCGACGGCGCTAATTGCTACGAGAAAGAGGAAATTCTCGAGGAAAATCTAGCTAAGGAGATATAGAAATGGAAAAAGAGAGAGAGAGAGAGGAGAGAAAAAGGAAAGATGCTTCGAGTGCAATTTTCGAGATAGAAACGTGTCCTCTGAACCTTTTCTATGACTTTTTCTATCCAATAGAAAAATGAGAAACGAAAATTCAAGAAAAATAAAAGAGAGAGAGAGAGAGAGAGAGAGAGAAAAAAAGAAATAAAATTTTCTTTCTCTCCCACACATTTCTTTTTTCCTTTTTTTTTTCTACAGATGAAACGAATATACTTATGAATACAAATGACGATATATATATATATATATATATATATATATATATACATACATATATATATATGTATATATATTATTTTTTATTTCCTCTCTCTCTCCCTCTCTCTCTCTCTCTCTCTTCTTCTTCTTCTCACAACGACAGATATCTCTCATTCTTCTTGTTATGCATTAAGAGAGATAGGAAAGCGACGAAATAAGACGAGTAGTACTCGCGGTTTAATTAAACTTTCTCCGACATCTTCTCGCGTAACTCGGAAATGTGCATTGCATTCGGAGCACGCGGTAAACTTTACCCCCTCCCTCTTCCCTTTCTCCCTCTCTCACTTTCTCTCTCTCTCTCTCTCTCTCTCTCTCTCTCTCTCTCTCTCTCTTTTTGTTTCTTTTTTCTCTCGTTCAGTTTTTTGCCATAGCTCGGTTTTCCATAACGACTACGTGGAACGGATCCTCTTCATGTTTTTTCCCCAACTTCGTTACTCAACAAATAGTTTTTCGTTACGTCTTTTATTCCTAGATAC
This sequence comes from Vespa velutina, assembly GCF_912470025.1. Lineage (NCBI taxonomy): Eukaryota > Metazoa > Arthropoda > Insecta > Hymenoptera > Vespidae > Vespa > Vespa velutina. The sequence goes on from NC_062195.1 coordinate 1,048,052, forward strand.
GAATCTCTTTTTTTAATTGAGAATGATCGAACGGGATATCAATTAAATGCATTCGTTTTGTTCGGTAAAAATGAAATGATTATACCTGATGTTTGGACGAGTAAAACGAGTATCAAATTAGAACGCGCGCGCACGAGAGAGAGAGAGAGAGAGAGAGAGAGAGAGAGAGAGATGAGATAACTCGTTCTTCTTCTTCTACTTATTCTTCTTCTTTTTTTTTTTCTTTTCATTCTTTTTTTCGATTATCGAATTCCTCGTTAAAATAGTATGGTTATCCGAGAGAGGAGGAGTTTATAGCGTCCGCGAATAAGTGCTACGGCAAAATGAAATTGAATTTGGCCGAATGAATTATCACGTACGAAAAATGTCACCGTTATCCGAAATATACCTGTGTGTGTGTGTGTGTGTGTGTAGTTTTCACGATTCGTACGAACCATCGATTGGAGCAGAAAGAATGAGAGAGAGAGAGAGAGAGAAATGGAGGGGGGGGGAGAGGAGATACAGAGGAGAAAAAGAAAGAGAGACATAGAAAAGAGAGAAATCATCCCGTTAACTTGAATCGTAGCTACTCCAACGAAGCTCATCTGCTGAAACGACCAAACGAAGATTGGGAGTAAATCGAGATTAATTGAAATCTCGAATCGACAGTTACAAGCGTAGGTCGATCGATTTTATCTCTTCTCTCGCACGTTTCTCTAACTACTAACGTAACAACGTAACAATCCTTGAGTGCCAAATTTCTATCCTTCTCTCTAACTCCCTCCCCCTTCCCTCCCACCCTCCGATCTTCTATATCCATAATTTTCAATTCTCTTTCCTAAAATATCTTTCTTATCTCTTCGTTGATTAATATCAGATGCGTGTGTATTATGATTGATATCATTTGTTATTACTCTATCATAACCTAAACGAACGTATAAAACATGTTTACAATTCAGTTCTCATTAATTGTTTACCCACGAGAAATTACGACCTCTATGTCTCTCTATCTCTCTCTCTCTCTCCCTCTCTCTCTCTCTCTCTCTCTCTCTCTTCATCTCTATCTATCTATTTATCTTTGGTAGTCTTCGTAAAGCGTCGAGACAATAACAACTAATAATAAATGCATTTTGAAATCGACGAGTATTAAATTCGGCTGAACGTAAATTATATCTACGTATATATGTATATATTTCTTATATAGAAATTATGTATTATTACGAAATGTTCATATTTCATAATGAATTATCTGAATTATCGAAATCTTAGATAGCATGGATTATTAATTTAAGAATGAAAAATATCTTTATCATTAATGTGTTATCTTATACGTCGTAATGAAGAAAGTTAATCGTCGTATAACCGATTTAATTAAAACGATTAGATCGTTAGTTTTGTTATCTCGTTGAAACAATGTGACACATCGGGCTTTCGCATAGCATCGGTGCCGACGAATTTACGCGGTGTGACCACCGCAAATTCCAAACTCAAAATTTACAACGAAACTTTCCATGATGCATAACGCACAACGTGTGGCGTATAGCGAACATGGGATGATAGGGTCTGGTAAAGGGACTGAGCGTGAGAGGTTACGGAACTATATTTTACTGTGGAAACTTAACACAATAACATTAACGATCTAATATTTATCGCTACGGGAGAGAACTCTCTTTTTTTATTTTTTTTTTAATTCTTTTTTTGATTTTTAAAATGTGTAAGAGGTTCGGAAAACTACGTTTTTTTCTTGTTTTTTTTCTCTTCTTTTTTTTTTTTTTTTTTAGCTGCAGCGAACATCGATCGAGAAATAATTTATAGTGCATATATATATATACCGTAAATTTCATCGATCGTGTGTGTTATTTAAAAAATGTGATTAGTGATCATGTATAGGAAAGACACAAAGAGATACAAAACCGTGCAACTGTTCAACAATTATGTGACTATGTTTCTGCATATCCCTAAGAAAAATACTCTAATAATTGCAAGACAAATGGGGCTCCTTTTACTTTCTTTTTTTTTTTTTTTTTTTTTTTTAAGAGAAGAGTGTAATATAAGGTTGTGTGGAGTTATGTCAGGCATGTGGCAACAAGATTCGTACCTTCGAAATTAAATTGTTGTTCGGACGATCAATTTTATATTCTGTTTTTTTACGACAATAATCACGGACAAAAGGGATATTGACGATTTACTTGGAAAGGAAATAAAAAAATGAAAAAAAAGGAAGAGAGAGAGAGAGAGAGAGAGAGAGAGAGAGAGAGAGAGGAGAGAAATTAGATAGAGGGTTGGAAAGAGAGAGAAAAAGAGAGAGAAAGAAAGAATATTTATCAGTCAGGACACAATAGTTTTACTCGCTTTTCCCTTCGACCAAATAGATTTTTTCGTATGAATGAAAGGGTAAAAGGGAGCGGATATAATCGTGACTCACCGAAAAGAGTCTTTGCAATTTCTCGTCCACCGAGTGATTTCGTGGGACATTCGAGTCGATTCGGTAGGATCAAACGAATAGCTACGAATTTCGGTGAAATTCGACTTTTCACCATTTTCCACGATCTTTCCCCCTCTCCTCGCTCGTATCTTTGTTTCAACTTTCCGATCGAACTGATAAAGAAATTTTCTTTTTTTTTCTTTCTCTCTCTCTCTCTCTCTCTCTCTCTCTTTCGTTCTCGCTCAGAGATTTTCTTTTTCAACTATTCCGAATTGTCTCACATGGAGTCCCTAGTTTTTTTCTTCATTTTTCTCCTTTCGAATTAAGGCTCTATCTAACATCGTGAATTATTCTGATGACGTATTTTTTGATTCGTTTCATCTCTCTCTCTCTCTCTCTCTCTCTCTCTATCTATCTATCTATCTATCTATCTCTCGTAGACGTTGTCAAATCGATTCCACTCGTTTTCGAGCTTCTCGGTTCCTTTTACGAGAATTTAAACACGGTCGATTGCCTCGCCGTAGAAGGCAACGACGTTGAGGATAATCCGACTTTTTCGATCTTACGATTTTCATTTTCATCAAAGTTCTTATAAAGATGAAACGACGAGTGAAAGCGACGATTAATCGATCGCATTAAACGACTTCCATCTTTTTCCTCATCGTCTCGTTTCTACGATAAGTTAAGGTATACAGGTATATATGAAATGGAAGACTTCAAATTTCATATAATTAGACATTCGTCGTGAGATTGACCAAAGGGGTTAGTCCAAAAAAAAAAAAAAAAAAAAGAAATAGCTTAATGATTAGAGCAATCGTCGGGAAAGTGGAAGAGAACAGGTTGTTCAAATCCAAACTACCCCTGAACGGCCCCAACTTTTTCTTCCCCCACGAATCCTCCATGTACGTACGTACAGGTAAGTACACAGTTATAAAAACATCACGTCCGACTATCGATCGATATATCGAAAGGTATAAAAGTTAAGAAATTCTCGCGAGAATTTCACATTCCGCGCGGTCGCTTTGTTTTTTTTTTTCTTCTTTTTTTTTTCTCTCTTTTTTCCTTACTCTCTATTGTTTCGTTTTCTTTTGTTTCGCTTTATTTTTTGCTCTCGTTTGCGTTTGTTTTGTTGGAAATCCTATCCTCATCCCCTTCCTCCCATACTCCCCCCCATCCTCATTCAAATATTATTAGACGAGTAATTAAATTGGAGTTATGGATAACTTGGATTAACTTTGGGCCAGGCAACAGGTATACGAATATAATATATGTATATATGTAGATACGTTAATATGTACAGACATATATATATGTATAACAAACACTTGATTGAAATAAACACGCTTGCCAGGATGCGAAAAACGATGACCATGATGAATTTGATGATTATTATAGATACCTATTAAAGGGACAGCGTCCGAGGTCGTCGGCATGCTTTCTGCCACGAGGTTCAGGAAAACTGTCAGCGACAGCAGAATGGTCACTCCTGCATAGACAGGTTGAAAACAAAAGTACTTACATGTGTAAAGATTACTTTTTCTTTTTTCTTTTTATTTTTTTATTATTTTTATTTTTATTTTATTGTTTTTTTTTCTTTATCTTTTTTTTTTCCTATTTTTGCCTCTTTTATATTCTTTTCCTTTTTTAATTTTTCTCTTTCTTTTCTGTCGTTTCTCTTTTCAAATCCATTCGCCACCATTAATCTATCCTTATATCGAAAGTTCTCCTCGGGGATTAATATCTCTGAAAAACAAAAATTTCAAGATACACGGATGCAACACGAACGATCCTCGATCTTCGTATTCGTAAATATCGATTGAAGAAAATTTTTCACGGATGAAACCAATCGAACGATCAAAGATGAATTTTTCTTCGTGTCGTTCTATTAATGAAAGATGGATGATCAAGTTGAAGAAGTTTATGAACTTTGCCGTGTTCCCTTCGATTCACGTTTTACGTTGATATAAAATGCCTTACTATCATTAATAACAAACGTTTAGTTTTGGAAAAGTAGTTAAGCTCTCTGGAAACAACTTTTTTATTCGCTCGTAAAAAAGTAAAAAATAAAAAAAATATATATATATATATATAGATAGAGAAAAATTCTATGACCCCATCAAACTCTAGTCGACTTCGTCCGAGAAATCTCCAGCGTGAAAATTTCATTCCAATTGGTGCTTCGGGATTCATAAGGAGTCACTTGATAAGAGTTCTAGAAGTACTATCGTTAAAAGCTTGCTACGAGTACCGGAAATTCGTTCGAAAGATCGCACTTCGTTTTTCTCATAGTTTTTGGAAGAGAAACGTGATCATTCCTTAGAAAGTAAGAGAGCTAGGGAGAGAGAGAGAGAGAGAGAGAGAGAGAGAGAAAGAAACTATTCCCACTGTTGATTACTAAAAATTTATCTAAGTTAACTTCCGAATAATTTAACAAGAAAGTACATAGCTTGGCTAACGATACTTGTGTAACAGGGAGTGAAAAAATGATTACATCGTGAAATAAAGGGGTAGTTCCAAGCGAATAATAATGAAAGAATTTGCAATAGGTTAAAATATTTTCATAGCTCGTTCCATTTCATTGATAAATTTTCAATAGGAATACGAACGAACAGAAAGATTTTCATTTGAACATATAGATATTTTTCATAGATCGTTCGTTTATTTTTTGACGAAGTTTCAAAATGCTTCGTTATCGTTCATTTATTTTTTATAGCTCGATCATCCATTTCGGTGTTTTAATCACCGAAAGAACATTTTTATTGGGCGTCAATAAATAAATTGATCGACCAACCGAACGACCCATTGACCTATCGACCAATTGATCGACCGATCGATCGATCGATCGATCGATCGTTAGATATCAAATGGCATGTGTTCACATCTTCGAACAAACCTTAAGCTCTAATGCGCTTAAAGCTTCGGCTTTGTGCAGTACTGGAACGATCGTTCGACCGGATAAGAGTACGAGGTCGTATTTCGACGGGTATCTTCTTTGGTTAGGGTAACCACGACAACCTGCATCCGCCTTGGGAGTGGCAAACCGCCAAATAAGATCGAGGGTTTTAATGGACAGCTGAGGTACCACTTACCTCATGTTTTACGAGGGTTTAAGATATACGAAAGGTATGTATAGCGAGCAATTAATTTCTTACAATTAATTTTCAAACGTTCTTCAAACGTACCATGGACGATAAACTTTTCGCTATAAAATCTTATATTAAGAATTAATTACACATATTTTATAATGGACTTTGACTTTCTTACGCTTTTCATTTTCTTTTTTCTTTTTTTTTTTTTTTTTCATAACAAAAAATGATCGAGTTATTATGACAATGATGATAATGATGACGATGATGACGATGACAATGATGAACGACGATAGGACGATTAATTCGTATTAACCATTTTATGAATTTTATAATTTCACTCTTACGATAATTCTATAGCAATTATTGTTCCTTTATATTTCTCTCTCTCTCTCCTCTCGCCCTTCCTCATTGCACTACGCCACGTCACGCCCCCGCATCTCGACCAGCATTGAATTAACCAAAAGTACAAAATGAAATTTTCCGTGTACGCTGGCAATTTAGGTGGTGCTCGGCCATTTTACAAATGTCCGACTGCCGCGCATTTCTGCGTTGATATACACGAGCTAATTTAATTTTATTCAGAAGCGCGACGCGCCAGGGACAATTTAAAATCAACCCTTCTCTTCTCTCTCTCTCTCTCTCTCTCTCTCTCTCTGCCCCTATCATAATCCTTTCACGAGTTTGTTTCAACCTTCTCATCGAGGATGGAAATTCGTTCTTTGTCGGACGTATCCGTAACAAATTTTTGAAAAATTTTTTTTTCGAAACTTCCTAAAAAATCGAACGAATCTGGCAAAAGAACGTAAAGCCATTCTTTCTGTATGAGCGCGCGCGCGCGCACGCGCACAGTCCCTTTGAGCGTGTAAATTTAATGCGATTGTGCATTTCCGTCACGAAATCTTTCCCCATCGTATTTTGAACTCTGTCTTTCTATCCTGCTCGACTATTTTTTTTTTTTAAATGGAAACGAACGAATCGTTCACGTCGCAATCATTTTTTTCCCTTCTTTTTTCTTTTTCCCCATCCACCTTCCCCCCCCCCCCCCACCTTTCTATCCTTCCTCTACGCTGCATGGCAAATTTTTCATTCGGCCGAGAATGAGAATTTTACAAAATTAATAAATGAAACGGAAGGCGGTTGGTACGTCGAGAAATGAAAACCAACGATGCGCAATTTATATTAAAAATTTCGTATTTAAAGTTGTTCTCGTTCCTTCTCTTTTCTCTTTTCATCTCTTGCTCGAGACGAGAGGGGAGAGAGGAATGGGAAGAAAGGAAGAAACGAAAAGGAAAAAAAAAAAGAAACAAAAAGGAGAAAGGAAGAAAGAAAAAATTAATAACTTATTACATCGTTCGCTTCAATTTTTTATTGTCGCTAGCTAAAATTTTCTCATCGCATCGAAAAAGAGAGAGAGAGAGAGAGAGAGAAAGAGAGAGAGAGCGAGAAGGGGAGAAGAAGAAGAAGAGAAAGAGAGGATATAAACCCTGAGGAAGTTTATATATGAACGATTTTCAATGTATGTATGTATGTATGTATGTACGATTGAACACGAATGCAAAAGCTAATATTAACGAGGCAATTAAGTTAATGAACCAACCGATACAAAGGATCACAATAAAGCCGTCGTCTCGTGGGTGAAATATGTTTAACGAGGATATATCTTTGAATAACATTGTATGTAGAGAGACAGAATCCATTGGTAAGGATATATATATATATATATATATATATATATACGTGTGTATGTATGTACATACATATATATGAAATTTTTCAAACGAATTTTTACATGGGGAAATATGATATTCGGTAACGTTATCAAATGTAAACCCACGTTCTGATATCTCGTGAATGTGTAAAAACCCATTAAAAAAGAGAGAGAGAGAGAGATAGAGAGAGTGAGAGAGAAATGGAAATGGAGAGAAATAGAGAGAAATAGAGAGAGAGAGAGAGAGAGAGAGATAGGAAGATAGAGAGAGATAAACAGATAGACAAATCTCAATGGACCCGTTGTACCTTTGACGAAGGATCGCTTAATCTCAATTGCCTGTACGATCAATCTCACTCTCTCTTTAGTCAAGCAATAGTGCGTACGTCGTATCGTAAATCTTGCTTATAAAGCAGATACCGTATGTCCGTAAACTGTAGATCAGAGCATAGTAAATGTGATACGATAACGCGTGATGATTACGAGATATTAAATTTCTATTGCTATTCAATATAATTATATATATATATATATTTATAATGAAATAAAACAAAATTATTTTACTTTATCGTGACATTAAATAAATTTATCGTTTTAATAATAAATTAAAAATCATATTCGAAATACAATCGATAAATTATAACGTATTACGAACGCTCGAACGCTTTTATAAATTTTATATAAATACAATTCGTAAAATGTCATAATAATAATAATAATAATAATAATATTAAATAATAATAATAATTATTATTCATTGTATATATTGATAATTTACTCGCTGCATATGTAAAATAACGGAAACGTAAAGGAACAAAATATAAAGTAAAATGAGAGAAGAAAAAAAAAAGGAGAAAAAAAAAAGAAGAGGAAAAGAAAAATCCAAAAAATTAGACGTTTCGCACTCGATATAATTTCACATTTCTGAAACAGATACAGAGCCAGAGTAATAAATCAATTTGTTTCACGGATCATTTAGAAGTGGGCAATGGGATCATAGTCGTGGGAGCTACTCGGAAACGCGCGAGCGTATTAATCGTGCCAAGGTGAAAGACGATGTACGCTAGGTGTGTCAAGGAGAGAGAGAGAGAGAGAGAGAGAGAGGGAGGGATGAGAGACAGGGTTAGGTGGTGGTGATAGTGGTTGGAAGAGCTTTGGAGTGGAAGGGTAAGAGGGTGGAAACGTAGGTGGTGAATATAACGGAAATACACATATACAGACACACATACAGACACACAGACTCAATCCCCTTTGTCATGGTAATGTTCGATCAAATACACATACTACTTCTTTTTCTTTTCTCTTTACAGGAAAAAAGAGAGAGAGAGAGAGAGAGAGAGAGAGAGAGAGAGAGAGAGAGAGAGAGAGAGAGAGGGTTTGGAGGTTGGCAAGCTTGGATACCTTATGGACAACAGCCCGTTGTATTTATCCCGTATTTATTCGGTTAATGAAATTCGTAATATCTTCCTTCTTCTTGTCACTCGACTCTTCCCATTCGGAATTTACGCGTTATTATGGAGATTTCATTCATAGACTCTCGAGCAAGAAGCCTCTTTATTCTTTCTCTTGCTTAAGGTTTCATTATTCCCTTTTTTTTTTTTTTTTTGATTTTTCCTCCTTTTTTTTTTCTTCTTTTACATTCCTTTTTTTTTTCTTGTTCTTTTTTCTTTTATCACACCTCTGTCAGCTTTCACAGTATTTTAATTTTTATCATAAATATGTATAATTCGCGTGTACGTATGTATTAAGAAAAAAGTTCTGAATTGATTTACGATAAGGGCTACGTTAAGACTATTAATAGAGATTTGTTTTTTAACGTTGATTTTGTTTTATTTATTTTTTCCTTTGTTTCTTTCTTTCTTGTGAAAATTAGAAAGAGTTCGAGGCAATTTTAATTTCTTCGAAAGAGGTTTTTCATTAGCAAGAAATATGTAAGTCAAAAAAAGTACGTAAACAGTCTAGAAAGATTTAATCGTAATAAGTGATAAAAGAGATAGGGAAGTTATGTATGTATGTATGTATATATGTATATGTGAACAAGGTGGGTACATACGAGAGATTAGTTACTCTGTATCGTAGGATATGATGGAGATTAAATGATCGAGATGTCAGGACGATTTGACAAGTGGAAGATTAGAGGAGAAACGTTTAACGTTTTATTTCCATTTCCGTCGAAATCATTCAATATTTTCAATAGAGATGTTTGAATTTAAACCACGTAAAAAATAAAATTCGATGGAAAAGTAGGATAGATAGTACAATTAAAACTTTTCCTATCTCTAATACAATACGTTTTTAAATTAAAGCGTCTATATTTCCGAATAGCACGTTCCGCACGTAGTTTGACCGACTGTAGAGTTAAAAAGAAAAAAAAGAAAAAAAAAAGGGAAAAAGAAAAGTTTCCTGAAAGAAACACCACTTAGGCTGTATAACGTATTATATATATGTATATATATATATATATATATATATATATATATATATATATATATCGTGCGACGTTAAGGATGATGTATCACGTGCTACGATTTAGACGTTATGGCGTTCGTAATCAGAAAAGAAGAAACTTTAAAGGATCCTATTTCGAGAGAATTAAGGTTGACGTTTTTTATTCTGTACACGTATGAAAAAAAAGAGCTAAAGAAAAATTGAAAAAAAAAAGAAAAAAAAAGTAAAAATAAGATAAATCCATCCATTCTAATAAAAAAAAAAAGAAGAGAAACTTCCCTTATTTTTCTGATCGTTAACGATTGAAATCATTTGTCGATTCACTCGTATTGTTCACTTCAAAGATTCTATCCGATACAATTAACGAAAAAGTTTATCCTTCTTTGGATAGGATTTTTTATTTTGAATTGGGTTAATCCTGATTCTAAGGGTCTAACAAAATCGTGAGTAAAATTTTCGTAAAGATTAAAATCGAGATAATTGGGGGCCGATCAATCACAGTGTTCTCGTGGTGATGTTATTACAGAGACCGAAAATATCGATCTCTTTCTCTCTCTCTCTCTTTCTCTCTCCTTCTCTCGTGGAGAAACTCTAATAAGTCTTAAGTTAGAGGAGAAGTTTTGAGAAGCGCGTCGTCGATCCGTGCCCATGTGTTCTCAGAACGCGGAGAGAAACTTCAAGCGCATCAAACGTTCAACTAGAAAATGGAAGAAAGTTCATCGCTTTATGGAATATAGGGATGCCAAATTTCTCTCTAATCCTCTCCTCCTCTACTATTCTGTGATGATTAATCGTCGAAGGTGAAAAAGTTAAATATTTAAAGTCGATAATAATGATAACGAAGATGATGGGGGAAATACTTTGAAATGTTAACGACGACGATAATAATGGTAATAAAAAATAGAGAAGGGAAAAAAGAAGAAAAGAAAGAAAAAAGAGATAGCTCGAAAGAAATATTTATATAAAAAAAAAAAATATATATATATATATATACAAATTTTTTACAGATTTTCATTTTTTATACAAAATGAATTTTAACTTTTAAAGCGATTAAAATACATATCAGACATTTAAACGTAACCGTGATAGTAATCGCGAAATCTTAAAGCTAAGATGATGAAGGGAGAGTTGTACTTAACCGAACGACGTTGGACGAACTAACGACGTGAAGTCATAACAATGGTAAATACGTCAAGGACGAAAGACAAAAGGGAGAATTGGAAAGGGCAGAGAATAACGTTGGTAGGAAAATGGAGCGACTGTTACGAACAGATACTGGTGGTTTTCGATCGGCTCTTTTGAAAAAACTTCTTTGGAAACTCATTCTCTATTTCTCTCTCTCTTTCTCCTTCTCTCTCTCTCTCTCTCTCTCTCTCTCTCTCTCTCGCTCTCTTTCTCACTCCCGCAAACGAGGCCTATCTAACCACCGTCGTTATTGTGTCGACAAAGATAATTGGTTCATCGATTTCTTTTTCTTTCTAATGAGAGATTGAAAATAATTTTCGATACTCGAAACAAGCTGGAACGAACAATGATAAATTGAGAATCGATAAAATCAAATATTTAGATTTCTTAGAAAGAAATTTGTTGTTGTTTTTTTATTATTATTATTATTATTATTAATAATAATATTACGATGAAATGCAATGACAAAATCGTGGATACAATCGATAATCAATTACGTTGGATTTATCTATTGCCCGATACCAAGAGTTTCGTCTTACGAAAGCTAAAAGAGGAATGGAATTTCATGAAGGAATGCGGATAATAAGAAAGAACGTTACTAGAATCCTTAACAAGGTCGTCCTGGTTCTGTTCTAAGAGCGAGAGGAATCGAGATCAGGATAAAATCATTCGATTGCAGCTAATGCGGATGAAGCTTCAGATTTCTTCCGTCCGATGTAGTAAGCAACTACTTACTTATTTTGCCCGGTTAACTCTTCCACCCTCTCTCTCCCTTCTCCTCTTTCTCCTCCAGCTCCTCCTCCTTCTTCGTGTCGTACAAACCTTGAATATTTCAATTTTCCCGCCAAGAGACCAGATCTAACTTTTACGGTTTATATCCCTTAAGTATTAAAGAAAACTAAAGTAACATAGGAAATATCTACGAAGAAAATAACAAGGACGACAAAAATATTTTATCAATTATGCTCGAGAGATACTAACCGTATATCTTTTTGTTTTAATAATCTCTCTTCTTATCTTTTTATTTTCTTTCTTTCTTTCTTTCTTTCTTTCTTTTTTTTTATTATCTTTCTTTTTTTTCTTCTTTTTCTTTTTTTCGTTCCTTTCATTTCGATCGTTATTACCAAAAACTTATTACGATATCTCTGTCGAAGGAGGGAAGGAGAAATACTGTGGTACATTTTCAGTATTATCACGTGAAATTTATATCCTCTCTTCGCTTCGTCTTGACCCGTGGCAATAAGAGTAAGAGAAAAATAGAGAGGGAGAGAGAAAGAGATAGAGAGAGGCACGCTTATGGCGAATAAAAGAGTCGAGTTGAGAGAATAGAAGAAGATATATATATATATATATATATATATATGTATATAGCTGTTCGAATACGTGATAAAAGTGGGAAAAGGGTCGAAAAAGCGAGAGAACGGAGTTTCAATACTTTAGCAGTCGGTTTCTCGCGGAATGTTAGCCGCACGATCGGTCCTGGCGCAATTTGAACGGAAGAAAAACAAGTTCCGGAACGAGAAACGTGCTCTTGGCATTGGGGCTGTTTACCTTTTTTCTTTTCACACTGGATGTTTCTCCCTCGCTCAGAAGCACGATGTAAAGAAACTCTCCGAAAAAGAGAGAGAGAGAGAGAGAGAGAGAGAGAAAGAAAAAAGAAAAAATAAAAGAAAAAGGGAAACAAAAAATGAAAGAAAGAAAAAAGAAAAAGGACAACGTGAAAGAGAGAAGAAGACCCATGGTAAAAGGATAAGAAGAAGAAAGCGAAGGAAAAATACGTCGTGAGAATTCTTAATAAGAGCAAACTCAGCGAGTCCTTCTCTTCTTATCTTGAGAACATCGACTTTGACGATTATAATCCGAAAAGGAGGAACAAAAAAGAAAAAATAAAAGAAAAAAAGGAAGAAAGGAGAAAGAAAAAGAAAGGGAGAGAGAGAGAGAGAGAGAGAGAGAGAGAGAGTCATTTAAAATAATTTTCTTGCGACGGAATACATTTCTTTAACGCGGACACATTTCAACGAATAATGTCTCTTTACGTTTTATATTTGAGAACATCACTCGAGGGAGTATAAAAAGAGAAAAAAAAAAAAAAAAAAAGAAAAAAAAAAAAAGAAGAAAGTAGCAAGCTACGCAAGAACGACAAAAAGAAAAAAAATAGATAGGATAGATAGATAAAAGAAAGTCGTAAAGTTTAAAGGGTCGATATTAAGTCTCGTTTAAACTATGTCCAATACGGTAACGCCAAATGCACCGGTGTCCTTGACAACCGTCCAATTTTTCTCTACAGTTTACGTATTCCTATTAGACTTTATATCGTATCACGATAGATAGATTTAAAATAATTCTTTATAGTACTTACCTACAATGAAACATTTAAATATCCATCGTTTATATCTCGCGATAACGAGTATTATAAGATTTCTATTTATCGTTTTTTTTTTTTTTTTTTTTTTTTTTTTTTTTTTTTTTTTAATGATAAATACGAATTGATCTTTAGTTTTAAAATCGTTCTCCTACGGGTAATGCAAATTCATTCGAAATTAATCCGATATTTTTGTAGTAGGATTATTAAGATAACGAGATTATTATGAAGTATACGATAAAATTCAAACGGTGGAACCTGTTTACTCTCTTCATTTCGACGAATATTCAATGTTTATAATATAATCGCGAAATCTCGAAGCGCTCGAGGATATATATGTCGTGCGTTTAAATCTTTAATTAAATTATCATTCATCGGAATATATAATTTCGTAATATAATTCGATATGGAAAATTATACTCTTTTGAAAAATAGTATATCTACTTAAAGGGCAAAAATAGAGAGGAAGAGAGAGAGAGAGAGAGAGAGAGAGAGAGAGAGAGAGAGAAAGAGAGAGTGAATGCCTACAAATATTTCCACCTTTAAATTTATTTATCTACTTAATATAATATAAAAAAAAAGCAATTGAATTTATAGAAATTTTAACTAAACTGATATTGTTCAAAGATATGTTAAAAGAACTAAAAAAGAAATATATATATATATTATGTATGTAAGTATCGCTAAAGATTTATGTATCATCAAATTTAAACTATACTTTTCAATAATCATAAATAATAATTTAAGAATACATATGTATAGGGGGTTCAAATATACGGGATCGGATAAGCCAAAAGGATTCGAACAAACGTCACCGGCACTCGTTCGTTCTTGATCCGATAGTCGACAATACGATGAGACTTACTCGATAGAAAGAGGAATAATCTTTGATTTTATTATATTAGGAGTATAACGATAAACGTACATCACTTACAACAACGATGGCATTTCGTTTTATCGAAGTTTATGCAAAAAAATTTGATGAAAATAAAGTAGATAGTATTTATATACATATATATACAAGTATATCCATTGGGATAAAATAAATCGTATTATTATAAAGTTAATTTTAAGGATGAAAATTGGAAAAATATCTTGTAGTAATGTTATAACGATAAATTGTTAGAACTTAACGAGATTCTGTGGAGATTGTCTAGGGAATTTCTCAGTTTGATCAAAATGATATAGATAGACGAAAAATCGTGAAAATGAGAAAACGTTTCACCTAATTCACAATAAATCTATCATAATTAGGAAAGTCTAGTTTGTCAGATAGAAAGATAAAAAGAGTTATATATATATATATATATAACTCTGTATGTGTGTGTATATACATATATATATATAGACAAGTCAAAATGGATTCGAGTGGAAGTTAGTTTTTAGTGGAAGAAAAGCTTTTCGACGAAAGGGTATCATTAAATGTTAAAGACGAAGACGAAGATGAAGATGAAGAAGAAGAAGAAGAATCAGTGAAGAACGAGACAAGGGTCAGTCGTCGAAAATGAGAATATATGGGATTGCACATCGAGTAAGATCAAATCCCCAGTAGTTTCGTTCTCCAACCAGAAAAACGTTCGTCCTATAAGGAATAGAATTTGATTTCAACGAAATCTCCTTAAGAGAAAAAGAGAGAGAGAGAGAGAGAGATCCCTTAACTTCTCTTTTACTAACTAAGCGAACTTGGACGGTTATCAATCCACTTATCTAGATAAGAGACCATTCGATGTTATGTCTAATAAGAACGAATTCGACATTTATTTAAATTGCTGTGAGCTTAATTGACCCTCGTAAAGAACGTCCGAACAAATCAGGAAAAGGTAAAGCTTCGTAATTTTCTTTTACATCGAGAAAAGAGATCCTTTTCGAATATTTCCAATGAATCCGCTTTTCTCATTCGGAAAAGTTTTACCTCGTACGACGAACACGTTTGAGATTAATGAAAGAACATTCCATTTTGTTCAAAACCTTCCTTTCTCGACAATGTTTTCGATCGTATCGTTTCTTTTAAGTAATAACAATTTTTCGTTTTCTTTCGTACTGTATGAAGAAAGAAAGGACGAGGAAACAAAGTAAAAGAAAGAAATAAAAGTCAAAGAAAATAGAGAAAAGTTATGATAGATCTCGGACTATAATCTTTTCGAAAGAAATTTCAAGAAAATATTAAGTACAAAGAGAGAGAGAGAGAGAGAGTTCATCTTCTTGAATATCGATTTACTAGAAATAAAATCGAACGATCGAATCACGATTAAATACACATTTAACATTATATTCTATAAATCGTAGAATATTTTTAATTATAAAAATAAGAAAGGAAAATTCTTTCGATCGATAAATCTCGCTTGATCCTTTATCGTTCGGTTAATCTCGCAAAACTCGCGTATCATTTCGTCAATCTCAACGATATTTGTTTCGGCATTAAATGCCAGGTAAAATTTATACGATGTTAGTAAAAAGACGAAAAAGCGAGATGAAATCAACAATATTTCTTCGAGCGTTATCGAAACGTTTAACACTTTTAAGATTTTCTTATCTATCTTTAGATACATACATTTAAATCGCTTATACACTTTTCCAATACGTTTTTAGATGATAACGATGACAATGACGACGATAACGAGAACCATATTGTTTTAGTAAAGGTTCATAAACTTTCGGTGAATATAAAGTCGACATATTTATGTATATAGATATATCAGCAGATAGGTATTACTGTCGTATGAGAGAGACAGAGAGAGAGAGAGAGAGAGAGAGAGAGAGAGAGAGAGAGAGAGAGAGAGAGAGAGAGAGAGAGAGAGAGGAGAAAGGAAGATCTATATATGAGGATGAATTTTACGGATCTCATATATACATGTCAAACTAATATATTCGTGTATTACGCCCTTCAAGCAACCAACGCCATAATGTCCCGTAGTGGCGCGAAACATAAGCCAAAGGTTGTTGGTTCTACGCCCGAGTGTAAATTATACTCGGCCAACGTCATACCCTCGCATTCTAGAGAAATTCTCAAGGATAGAGATATATTTTACGATAAAGTATAGGAATGTTTTTATTTTCTTTCCTCGGTTTTTTTTTTTTTTTATTTTTATTTATTTATTTATTTTTTTTTTTTTCGTTCCTCTCGCCGTTTCGTATCGTACAAATTTCAAACGGTGACACGGTGACACGTAAGTAAATACTTATATATTTCTGAAATTGTCGCGAACGAAAGAGAAAAATAAAAGGGGTGAGTTTAGGGGTGAGTTAAAAAAAGAAAGGAAAAAAGAAATACGAAACGAATTGCGAATTAGACATCGGGGATAAATCGAAAATGTAATTGTGATCGTGCGAATAAAATTCTCGATTACGAAATATAATTAAGCTATATTTGAAAAGGTTTAAAGAGAGAATAGAATACGCAGAATACGAATGGCGTTGCGAGTGGTCGATCATAATATATATGTATATATTTGCGCGGGAAAAGAAAAAGAAAAAGAAAAACAAAAAACCAAAAACAACAACAAAAAAAAAAAAAGAGAAAGAAAAACAGAAAATAACGAGAATACGAAAAGTAGTTTCCTTCTTTATGAGAAGTTAAGTCAATGGTAATTCATCCCACCATCCCTCCCTTCCCTACGCCCACCTTCATCCTTTTCCCCTTACCACCCACGTTCAACCTCCCGCCCCCTCTCTCTCGTTTCACGAGAAAGAGTAGGAGTGCGCTTAACCGCGTTCCGCACTTTCAACGGGGGCTACTAATTTACTTTAGAAATT